>NC_068276.1:37556895-37829395 GCF_025860055.1 Xyrauchen texanus
AATGTATTAAGTTCGTCCGGGAGAGATGCAGCGGTGTTCACGGCGGAGTCTTTATTCCGTTTGTAGTCCGTGATGGTATTAATTCCCTGTGGTGTTGAACTGACCTTCAAGTTTGTGCCTGTACTGGCGTTTGGCTACACTTACGGAGGGCATAACTGGCTTGTTTACGCTCCTCCGTGTTAGAAGAATTAAAAGCGGAGGACCGCGCATTGAGTGCTGCACGAACCTCGCCGTTAACCCATGGTTTCTGGTTGGGGTATATCCGTATTGTTTTGGTTGCTTCTTCGACACAACATCGAAGTGAGAGACAAACAGTGAACGTCTAGATTACGGATGTAACCTCCATTCCCTGATGGAGGAACGAGGCGTTGTGTCCTCCCGGCCACGTTGCTGAGTGGCCGGACCATTTCCGGCTCCTCCGAAAAATCCTGAATGAAACAGATGCATTTCCCCGCCTTTATACACATATGTCTGGGGATGGGTGTGGCAGCGGGGGCGTGGTCAAGCGCCCGTCCGGGAGAGGAAAGCGGTAAGGGCGCTTACACCTGAGCTAAATTATGCCTAAACACCTGTCTCTAATTCCAGTGAGCATGAGGAGAGCGGCATAAAAACAGACACAGAGCCTCCAGACGGGGAGAGAGACCACAAGCAGACCCAGTGTTTGTCATTTGTATTGTGTGTGCAAATAGTGTGAGGAAAATATAATTAAAAAGACTTACCTTGAGAGGAAGACCTGTTTCCTGTCCTCCTTCACTAGAACAGTGCTACAACGGGACATGCAAATTCTGTCTGCCAACTTCTCATTGGCCTTTTTTCATAGATCAGAGGTATATTCGGTGCTCAAGAGAGACCCCTAGTGTCACTTCTTCGACACAACGTCTCGTTCCCTCCATCAGGGAATGGAGGTTACATCCGTAACCTAGACATTCTCTGTTCATAATTATTTCCATTGTTTTTCTGTCACACTGCTAAGGAACAATACTGCTCATTTCAATGCTTTGTGCTATCGATAAGAGTAGAAAAGATTTCTTGTGTCTTTTAAAAGCCCTACAGTATATACATTTTATTAGATGAAAAAAAATGAAGAGAGACTGTTAAATTACACTTGTCATCAAGGTATGCTATTGAAAAGAAAATTGGGTGGGGTGTGTTACACAACAGACTAAGGTGTGTAAGTGTGTGTGATACGGTTTTGCCATAGACATGAGGACTTTTAGAGGTGTTTGCAGCTGGTCATTTTCTGTGTTTGCCATTGTGTGTCTGTATTTGCCTGGGTGCATTTTGATTTTGCCAGACAGTGTAAACTCCTGCAGTTGCTCCATGTGGTCTCTCTGCTCTCTGGCAGAATAGCAAGACTTGATGTTGGCAGTGCCACTCTGCCAACCGCAACAGCCCTCAGCCAGACAGAACACTATAGCCACATTCATTACGCATTCCATGAGACACTTGCCAATGTTACCACTTTGAACAACTAAAGGAACAACTTTATTATTATTACCAGTAGATAAATTAACAATAAAAAATGAATAATAATAGTTCTGGCATGACAACTCTCTGAAAGGTTTAGCATGTTAATGTGGGTATGACATATTGATAGGATATTAGTCTTGGCGTACTGCTACACTGCTGATTTATTTATCAGATTAGCATTATCAGGTTGCATTTTTTTTATTTCATTTTGTAGTAAGGTTCTATTAATTTGATTCTAAAACATTGATTTATGTAAATTATACTTGATGTTTGGAGACTAGTTTTCCCTGATCCACACTTGAACACTAAATATTTGTTGTATAATACATATTTTGCAATGTGTTGACAGTTGTCCTGAGACTAACATTTAATGCCCACAAAAGCATCCACTCTCACTGTCTTTTGCATCTGTTTTTTGAACATGTACTTGTGCTGTACTTAAGCTTTAAGTGCACACTCTTATTGTAAACCCTGAATCATAATCTCTCAACCACCCACAACCTTAATAAGAGCACTTTTTAACCTCAGACTAGGCATCAGACAAAATGAATCATTCCTTTCCCATGCACCAGACATAAAACGTATACATTTTGAATCTGAATTCAACTTGACACTCTGAAACTTTAAACAAATGTAACATTTTCTATGCATAGACAATTAAATGTGACTAATTAGTATTTTCATATATGCATACAAAGTTTGTTGCTGTGCAACTTTTATGCAGTTTTAACAAACTGTGCTGTTCTGAGGAAGCACAGTGTAAGTAACTCCAGCTGTAATTAAAACAGGCCACAGGGATTAGTTTACTTAATACATTGCCTTGTCTGGTATAGTCAACCCTTAACAACTAGAATTTCAGATGTTAACTAACAAAGTACTTCTTAATAGAAAGTGTGGAATGGATAGTTCACAGAATTTTTAAAATTTACTTCAGGGGCGTGTCTAGGGGGAGGCTGGGGGAGGCAGTGCCTCCCCTAGGATAAGCTCTGCCTCCCCTGAGAATTTGAGAAATAATCTGTCCATCTGTTGTTTTGATTGTAGCCCGAATGTATTTTGAATAGTTGACTGACAAATATGAAACCGGACAAAAGCCTATGTAAACCCCCGAAATCATAAGTTGCCTTATTTCATTGTGGCTTTGCACATACTGCATACAGCCTGAAAAAATAGACATAGGCATAATCTAGCCTATAGAATAAGTTCCTTTGCTGTCGGTAGCCTATGGGCGACTCCGTTTCTTCCACTCTGTTGAATATGCAGCAGGTAGCGGAGGAGCTTGCACAGTCGTTGACATCAACTAACGTTACTTAGTGGCGAGTTAACGGCAATTAGCAGGAAAGACAGCAAAAATTAAGCAAATGAGGCTTTGGGGATTTTTCCGAAAGAAGTCAGTGGGTAAGAATTCACATTTGTTTTTGTCCTTAAAGTCTTAAGATCATCATCTAGCTGGCTTTCACCCACAGTAGGCTAAACCTCAAGAGTTTTAGCCTCTAACCTCCTTGTTTAGTTTGACGCAGCTTGGTAGCTCCGGGTTAACGCAGTCGTCTTTCATGTCGGAGACCGCAGTTCGAGCCCTGTTCGAAGCATACATTTCTTGTTTATCAGGTGTTGTTTTTGCTAAGGATAACCAATAACCATTAACATAAAATGTATGTGTGACTTGTTTTGTGATATTAGTTTGTAGGAAATATACACTTTGATTTGATTAAATGGTTTTGTAGAGTGTAGCAAAGATGAGCAACAGACTGAGGAGCAGCAGCAGCTGTGCCAGAATCAGGCATGGAAACTGGTAACAATTAATAAGTCACTTTAATTTAGAGAAAGTTAAAAGTGAAACATTGTTTATCTCAATGATCCTAATGAAAGGATTTTGACAAATGAACATTGAGAATTATATACAGTTCGATACCATAGTGTGTCAGTGAACTTAGACTAAATTCATTCATGTATTGCTTTAACTTAGGATCTTATACATCATTTTGACTATTTATGTAAAAAAATATAAATTATTTATATTCAATATTTTTTTTACCTCACTTTACTCACTATAATATAACTCTTTTGTGATGACTTTATGTTAATGTACATGAAAATTCAAGAGTCATGATAGATATTAGGGCAATCCCACTGATCTGCTCTTCCCAATACATTTTCTTCAATGGTATTGGTCTACAATTTGAAATATGTAGCACTTGATGAATTAGTTGTTTGAAGCTGATTTGCAATAAGTTATGTGCTGTATCTGTTCTTTTGCATCACAGATGATTCAGGGAGGAGAGAGGATGTTGAGGATTGTACTAGAGTGGAAGATTTAGGAACTGTAGAAACAGGCCCAGCCAGAGCAAAAGTCACCCTCTCACCAGCTTTGGACTACAGAGAAGTGGTTGCTAGTGTGAAAATAAAATTGTCTGGGCTAAGCCCCGGATGTCCTTCAATGCTGGAAACGCCTCTGCATCTGATGATAAATTACAATTTAAAAGTGGATTGTTTTGTGCATATTTTTCCATCGCTAGCAGATGAGTGAGGTCTGACACAACAAAAATCCAGTTTAAGCCCTATAGTCTAATAGGGGCCCTGTGCCTATCTCTGGGTTCCTGGCTTAGAAAATGATATGCACTAAAACAGATTGTGTGTAGTATAGCTTAATTTTGCGCCGATTTTTTCAATTGTTTATGTTGCCCCCCCAAACAATCCAAATGCCCCCCCAAACATGATATCCTGGTAACTCCTCTGATTTACTTAACCTCGTTTCCTTCCAAACTCATGTGACTATCTTTCTTCTGTGGAAGAAAATATGCGTTGATGTTAGGCTAAATGTTTTTTTGTAAGGAAAAAAAGGTGCATTAGAAGTGAATGGTGGCTGTGGCTATATATATTTGGCCTGGACTCGAGCTGAAGCTGCTCTGCAGCACATTCCAGAATGAAGAGAGGAAGATGTTATGAAATCTAGATTGGGGGATGAAGTGTCTGAACAGAGTGCCAGAACAGATTGAGCTCCATGTTTCCTATAGAGTCCTTCGTTCAGTTTGGAGGGCAAAACGGTTCTGTGAGGGTGAGTGCCAAGCAGTGGAGCTCCACTTGGTGATCCAGCATACATTGTACCTGGGGACTACTTTCTTATTGTTGTTGATGTGTAACTTTATAAGGATATCAGTATGTTTTAGAAGCTTCTGTTCCTAAATGCCTCTTTCTATGTGCTAATTAATATAAATTGTGTTTTAATTTAAGTGTCTACTTAAGTCTGTTGATCTGAAAACACTGAAATGCTTCACGGTGTCCAGACGTTAGAATATCAGATCAATATTGAACAGTAATGTATTGTGGGTTAATGGTTATTGGTAATGGTAATCAAATTATTCTATCAGTTTATTCTTAGTTATCGGTGCTAATGTTTACTAGACGAAAAGTATAATTTTGGAAAAATGTAGTACAACAGTACTTCACAACCATAGCCCAATTTTCCAAATTTAGTCATCTTCCTTTCCTCTCTAAACATATTAAAAAGCAGAGAGAACTAGGCTTTAGAAGTTCTTTGTTTTAACAAGGACACTGTATTAATAAAACCATCACATCTGCTCTGCAATGCTGTGGGTTACCACCAAGCGTTTATCTCTCCCGACAAACAAAAGGGGAAATTAAGCTCTGGGGCAGCCATTTTCAAACTTCAGTCCAACTAATGACTATCCATGCAGAGCTCTCCAAAGCTGTCTCTCCCTCCCTCCAGCTAGACTTATCGCTGTGCCATATATGATAACATATTATTAAAATTTCTTCTCCCAATATTACAGATCCTCATTATTCAGTAGCAGCTGAGAGGAGACAGGATAGAGGAAGGCCAAAATGGAGGAAGGCTTGCCGCGCCTGTTATGTAGACTGAGGTGGGATGTGTTTGTTAGTCACAAGGTCATGACGGGTTTCAGTGATTAATGTATTTTGCGGTGTGTGTGAGCGTGGGTGTGGGTGGGTGGGTGGGTGTTATGTAGTATCTGATAGGTGTCATTTTCATCTGCACCTCTCTCTCTTTTTCCTCCTCTCTCGTTCCCACATTGAGTGACACTGTGTGTGATTCTTAATGACAGCTGGAACAAATGGGTTGTAATGAGGTGACCTTGCAGTGTAGTCGGTTCACCTCACTGGTTTCTTTCTCATTCTCTCTGGCCAAAATGCCATACACCATGATCCTGAAGCTATGTGGTGATGAACCAGGTGCAGGGGCAGGTAATGAAGCTTTTGGTAGTGTGGTGAGTTTGCGGCAAGTTGTTGATGCCAATGGCAGTTTGTCTGTGTTGGCTTTTACATTGTATGTGTTGTGTATGTTTGCCTTTCCTCCTGTAGCCAAGTGGAGAAATTTCATGTAATTTAACTCTTGTCATAAATTGGACATGGCCCCTTTAAGAACTGGAGTTTTGCTACATCGGAGTTTTGCGACACCTGCTTTCCAGCACTCTCTCCTGTTAGGCACGTCAGAACATCCGCTGTGCAAGAGAACTCCCCCCAGTTTTGTTCATCGGTTGAGAATTCTTTGGGTAGATATAACATTTTACACAAAATGCTCCAAAATTGCATTAAATTTGTCTTCAGAAGCGTTATATATTAAAATGTAGTGTTTGTTATGGATCATATTTGAAGGATGCATATGGATTGCATGGGTGGAGTTTGACCACGTTCTGTGCACATATGTGAGGACTGTAAATTTTATGTAAATATCAGAGGTGGGTAGTTATATTTACTTGAGTAACTTTTGAAAAAAAGTAATAGAGTAGGTTTAAAAGTGGGTACTTTTTACTCTCACTCAAGTCAATTTTGAATGAATTTGTTTTACTTTTACTTCGTTACAAATGGTTCCTGTTCCTGTCGGTACATTACTGGGTTTAATTTTAATTAATGTGTAATTAATTAAAGTAGACATCTGGGATGGAATGTGGGTGAGTAAATTATGAGAGAATTGTACTTTTTAGGTGAAAAACATCTATAAAATAATAGCTCAACCAAAATATTATATTCCATCATCATTTCCCTATCCTCATGTTGCTCCAAACCCTGGTGACCCTTTTTATTCTGTGGAACACAACATTTGTTAGACAGAATGTTAGGGACTGACAGTCTTAGTCACAATTCACTTTCAATATATATATATATATATATATATATATATATATATATATATATATATATATATAACACATTCACTGAAAGTAAATGTGACCAAGGCTAACATTCTGTATAAAATCTCCTGATTGTGTTGCATGGAAGAAATGAAGTAATACAGGTTTGGAACAACATGATGGCGAATGATGACAGAATTTCCATTTATAATAATAATAATAATAATAATAATAATAATTCTGTAATACATGTTAAATGTGTATTCTGTAATGGAATATAGGGGAGTTAACATCTATTATGTAATTTGTGAAAGTAACGAGTTACTCATTACTTGAGTATTATTTTAATTGGATACTTTCTTACTCTTACTCAAGCAATTATCTATGTTAGCACTTTTACATCTGTTATTAATTTTTTAAGAAATTGCACTTTTACTTGAGTACATTTTTGGCTACTCTACCCACCTCTGTTTTGTATTAATCAAACCTTATTTAATGATTTATAGCCCAGAGTGTTTTCCAATTAAGTAAACGTGTAATTCAATTCTGTTGTTTTGAACTGTTATATATGTTCTTAAAACCTGGTTAAAAAGGCTTAAGAATGCTTTGAGTGATTTAAGCAAGTACTTTCTAGAATGCTGTGAATGATATAAACATGTATTAAGATGATGTGTGCTCAAGCATGCTGGTAGGCTAATGCCCTGTTTTTATTTTCTTTTGAAATTAGTCTCTACCATAGTTTGTTGAACCATATTTCATTTTTGTGTTTAATTATATATATATATATATATACAGCCCCGTCAACCACTGTTTTGTTTTTTGTTCTTTTATTTTTCTTTGTTATAAACATCCGTCAAAATAAAACCCCAAAAGATATTTTTGCATCCTGTGTTGTTTCTTTAAAACCACCGGCTACACTCCATTTTTTTTTTCTTTGTACAGCACGCTTACAAATTTTAATATGAAAGGAATCATTTACTCACCCTCATATAGTTCCAAACCTGCATGACTTTCCTTTTTTTCCATGGAGCAAAGAGCACATTCCTTATACATCTTTCCTGATAGTTGTGTCATAACACTACCCCATACTTTCCCTAGTGACAGCAGTTAAATCAAATGAATCATTTATTTGAATTACATGTTTGCAGTATAAATATGTATTGATTAAAAAGTTTCATGCACTGTTGAGTTCATTACTGAGATTCGGTGTTGTAAAGCTGCTTATCTGTTCAGGCAGAATTCTGGATCTGAACTCCACTGAGTATGTGCTAGCTTATTCCCAAACCTTCTAATGCCTTGTTTTTAGCCAAAATGGACATCCTCCCCCTGTGTCTCATGGCTCCCAGAAGGGGGAAAGCTGCAGCTGGATGCCAGCTTGCCCGAGCTCACTTCCTCGAAGTGTTCACATTTGGCTTTGTGACAGAGAAGCCATGGAAATAAATTAATCTTCTTTGATGGGTTCCCAGTGATATACATTGATGAAAGTGCTAATTTTTCACAATTATATTTTCAAGATCTGTACCCCGAAGCTGGCATACATATTATATATGCTGACGTATGCTATCATACAACCCTCATTTTATGTAGCATATAGGTGTGCTGCCATGCAGAAGAAGAACAAAGTTTTTATTTTTTTATTTTTTTTTTTGTGGGCACTTTCAGGGGCCTATCTAAGTTAATTGCCAAATAGATAGATTCAGAAAAGATCTATAAGTTGATAGCACACTTGTAGGTTGTTTGAATCTATATCTGTAGTAGTACCATATTTAATTGTGGATTTTATTTAAAAATGAGCTAGGGTGCCAGCTGCTTAAATCAGTGTGAAAGATTAGCATCACCATCTCCTTTCATTTGACATGCCTATATACATAGTATTACAGAAGTCACAACCTATTAATCAATGTGTGTGTTTGTGTTTGTGAGTGTGTAAGAGAGAGAGAGACAGAGAGAGGTAGAGTGAGAGTGTTCAAGCTCTTTCCAGTGTGTCAGTCTTATCTCTGTTTTCAGAGTTTCTCTATTTAAATGTCATCTAGATCTTGAACATGAAAAGTCTGATGTGAAGTGGGATCATTGAGTGCATCAGTGTGTCTGCTACATGGTTGTATTTGAGTGCATTTGCATGATAGACTGCTTAAGTTGGATAGCAACAGCTGCAAAAGGGTGAAATACACCATATCCAACAGCACCCTTTATTGATTAGATCAGTGGTTCTCAACCGGTGGGGCGCGGACACTCTCCCGGGGGGGGCACGAGTAGGCTACGATGGAAGGGGAAAAAAAACTGGAAAAAAAGAATTTTGGGGCACATTTTTTTTATCACTAAACTACTGTCATAAAAAATTATAGTTTTGTATATACATAACTCCTGAATAAAAATTTAAATGTGTTTGGACTGATTTTAAAAAAAAAGTTTTGAACAAATTTGATTGGTTTGTCGATAGTGAGCGCAAATGCAGGTGATAAGCATCAGCGGTTTAATTAAGCGAGTCATTGAGTCGTTCATTCAAACGATTCGTTCAAACGGCCGATTCATCAAGAATGAGACAGATGTTTGTGAATGGGTCATTGAATCTTTGACTCAACCGATTCGTTCACAACACTGAATCATTCAAAACACGATTGAGTATTGCTGTGAGGTGCGCTATGGCTATGCTGTGATCTTTGTTTGGATTCATCGGATCTATTTTCGCTGCTAAAATAGACCAAAACAGTCATTATTTCGTCTAAAATGTAAGTGACTTAATATTATTAACTTGTTTGTTGAACTGTCATATGAAATCAGTGTCACATTTTCAATTGTGAGGTGATGGTAAATTAAAGGTGGGGTATGTGATTTTCTTTTTTGACAATTTTTTCAAAATAACTTGAAATCCTATTCCTAACCCACTTACTGGCTGTAAATTAGAAGCACTGAAATGAAAATTAAGCAATTTAATCATCTGTGGAACGGGCAGGACTCGAAAAACTCCAGCCGATCATTTTCAAGACCATCTAGAATCATTGGACAGAAAATGTGTCAATCAAACGGTCGTACCATGCCCCTCTCCCCCCCACCACCCTGGCGCGCGTGTCCCGTTCGTCATCAGCTGCTTTCAGATGGAGAGAGCGGCATTTACTACACAGAGCTGTAGTTCATCACTGACAAGCTGGGCAATTTACCCTTCATTATCACGGCCCAGCTTGTTAGTGAACTACGGCTCTGTGTAGTATACGCCGCTCCATCTGAAAGCAGCTGATGGCGATTTACTAATCAATGAATGCACTTTATGTTATGTGCTTTACTGACGAGATGCGCATAACAATCTCATCTGATAACGTTATATCGGTCAGCCTTATATTTAGCCATAAACTTCGGTGACAACCAGGACGTCCAATATATTTTTATATATTTTATATTTATACAATATATATTTACATTTCAAAAACATCAATTTTCTAACAATACTAATGATTTATGTGACTGTTGAATGTTAATAATATCTGGTGCAACTTACCGCTGAATGTTGTGCCATGTTGACGGTCTTAGCAGGTAAATGGTGACGTCATGCAGAAACTCCAACCTATGCTAGCCTGGCTTGCTCTCGCGCATCTGAGTTTTCGCTCGTGCATGATTGCGCGTCCATGTTTTTCGAATGGGTCAAGTCAAGTCAAGTGGTTTTTATTGTCGTTTCAACCATATACAGTTAGTACAGTACACAGCAAAACGAGACAACGTTCCTCCAGGACCATGGTGCTACATAAAAACAACAAAGGACCAACATAGGACCACATGAGACTACACAACGAAATAAAATACCTATATAAACTACCTATATAAAGTGCACGTGCAAACATGTGCAAAAAGTACGGGACAGTACAACAAATTACTGACAATGAACAGGACAATAGACAGTGCAGCGCCGACCAGTACTCAGTAGTGCAAAAAGATGACAGTTTCTAAAAATGTAAACATAACATACTATGAGATAGTGTTCTATGCACATAGCATTTAGTTACCATAGTTATTGAGGTAGCAGACGGTTATAAAGTGACAGTTATTAAAGTGCAACTCAGGACACGTGTGTGTCAAACCAGTCTCTGAGTATTGAGAAGTCTGATGGCTTGGGGGAAGAAGCTGTTACACAGTCTGGCCGTGAGGGCCCGAATGCTTCGGTACCTCTTGCCAGACGGGAGGAGGGTAAAGAGTTTGTGTGAGGGGTGTGTGGGGTCGTCCACAATGCTGGTTGCTTCTATGGATACAGTGTTTTTTGTAAATGTCTTTGATGGAGGGAAGAGAGACCCCAATGATCTTCTCAGCTGTCCTCACTATCCTCTGCAGGGCTTTGCGGTCCGAAACGGTGCAAGTCCCAAACCAGGCAGTGATGCAGCTGCTCAGGATGCTCTCAATAGTCCCTCTATAGAATGTAGTGAGGATGGGGGTTGGGAGATGTGCTTTCCTCAGCCTTCGAAGAAAGTAGAGACGCTGCTGGGCTTTCTTGGTGATAGAGCTGGTGTTGAGGGACCAGGTGAGGTTCTCCGCCAGGTGAACACCAAGAAATTTGGTGCTCTTGACGATCTCCACAGAGGAGCCGTCGATGTTCAGCGGAGTGTGTTCACCTTGTGCTCTCCTAAAGTCAACAACCATCTCTTTTGTTTTGTCGACATTCAGGGACAGGTTGTTGGCTCTACACCAGTTCGTCAGCCGCTGCACCTCCTCTCTGTATGCTGACTCGTTGTTCTTGCTGATGAGACCCACCACGGTTGTGTCATCGGCGAACTTGATGATGTGATTCGAGCTGTGCATTGCTGCACAGTCGTGAGTCAGCAGAGTGAACAGCAGTGGACTGAGCACACAGCCCTGGGGGCCCCAGTGCTCAGTGTGGTGGTGGTGGAGATGCTGTTCCCGATCCGGACTGACTGAGGTCTCCCAGTCAGGAAGTCCAGGATCCAGTTGCAGAGGGAGGTGTCCAGGCCCAGCAGGTTCAGCTTTCCAATCAGGTGCTGGGGAATGATTGTGTTGAATGCTGAGCTGAAATCTATGAACAGCATTCGAATGTATGAGTCCTTATTGTCTAGGTGGGTGAGGGCCAGATGGAGGGTTGTGGTGATGGCATCGTCCGTTGAACGGTTTGAACGATACGCAAACTGCAGTGGGTCTAGTGGGGGGGCAGCTGGGTCTTAATCTGCCTCATGACGAGCCTCTCGAAGCACTTCATGATGATGGGTGTAAGTGCGACGGGACGGTAGTCGTTGAGGCAGGACACTGAAGACTTCTTTGGCAGGGTGGAGTCAGGGCCAGCGTTGGAGGAGAGAAGGTAGGACCTTATGAGTTGTGTATTTTCAAAATCTGCCGGCCGTTTTGCAAATCACACACCCCACCTTTAAGTGATGGTCAGTTGTCAGCTCTCTTGGTCGTCAGGTCGTGTGATGTATGTTGCTGAACTGTATTCAAATGTTATAAATATAAAAACACCACATTTTGAAATTGAACTGCAGTATGTCAATTTAGTTTATTTGTGTGTGCTGCGCTCATAGACTTTAGAAAACAGCGCTCATTTGTTTGATTTCAACCTGTCTTTGCAAGGCCGCGAAACTCATATTTTGCTCCTTGCAGACAAAGTGCACGCCTTCACACAAAAACTAGACCTCTGGCATGGCCGCATCAGTCGATGAAACTGCGCCATGTTCCCCAGCCTTGCAGACTTTATCACTGATGCAGGCACGTCACATGATTTCTCCTCCCTATTTCAATCAGCGTCTGAGCAACTGTCAGCAATGAGAAAACAATTTGCGACGAACTTTAAAGAGGATTATCGCGCTCTTGCGTGGGTTCGAGATCCGTTTGTGTGCACAGCAAACAAGCTATCAATTGATATGCAGGAACAGCTTATTGAGCTGAAGAGTGACAGCAGACTGAAGGAACTCTTTAGCTCCTGCCCTCTTTCGTCATTCTGGGCAGCATTGATGCAGGAATACCCTGAACTCTGTGACGTCGCCTTGAAGATTCTCCTTCCTTTCACGTCGACATATTTGTGTGAGGCAGGATTCTCAAAAATGACTGCACTCAAAACGAAATACCGCAATCATGCACAAATCGGGGATGATTTGAGGCTATGTTTATCAAACATTGAGCCAAGAATTGAGGATCTTTGCAAGGCAAAGCAGGCTCAGGTCTCACATTAACATCACCTACCAGCAAGCTTCTGTAAAAAATGAGAGGTCTGGTGCCAATTCCTAATTATAGCAATAGCCTAGTAATGATAATAGGCCTACTGATGATGATAATAATAATAATAACAACAATAAAGCATGTAACCTCAAATAATTATATAGCAATAGCCTAGTAATGATGATAGGCCTACTACTACTCATAACAATAATAATAATAATAATGCCTGCAAGCTCACATTAGAAGTCTGGTGCTACTGCCAATTATAATAATAATAATAATATTAACAACAATAAAGCATGGGGCGGGGCAGGGGGGCACTGGGGCCCCAACTGCAATGAACCAGCTGTGGGGGGACCCAGCTTGCAAAAGGTTGAGAACCCCTGGATTAGATGATTCAAATCCAAGGATCTAAATACAACCCAAGACTCCAGAGTCATTAAGAGTGAACAAGAATGATTTTATTCCATTTTAGTGGTTGCCAGGCCATTTTTAGGCCAATCAGGTAATGCATAATCACCCTACCTCCCAGGTTGACCAATCAGGAATGGATCACGACTGATTATAAGAAAGTGTAAAAGTGAATTAATAATCTGGTTGGACGATGCGTGAAATAGACTTAAAAAATATTATGTACGGATGTTTGGTTGTTTATAAATAGATCCTGACAACCATTAGTGTATGCTGGAAATGAGAGTGGACAGTATGTACAACATACACATGTAGTACTGATTCAGGTGTAAGCAACCTAATGTTTGAATGAGTCTCTGTTTTCATCCCTCTCTTTCTTTTACCCTCCTTTTTCCTCTCTTTTTTTTGGTCCACTCCTGTCAAATTTCACGCACATATGAGTGATGCACTCTTTAAAGATGAAAGCATATGCAGTAATAACACATTTTTATGTGCACTGCACTTGCACATTCTCTGAAATTCAAGGATAACTGCTGTTGCATTAAGACATGGTGATGACAAACAGCACAAATAGAAAGTCATTTTGATCCTACTAAAAGAGTTTGGTAACACTTCAGAATACTTTTTAATACTTAAAATGTATTGTACCATTAATACTACTGTATTAATTCAGGACACATAAGTGGTAGGCCTACTATATTAACACTGTATTGTTACTAATAACTAAAATGCAAGCATGATTAACTAATCAGTAAGTAATAGTGATCTGATGACTGTGGTAGTTCACTGTTAGCGAATCAGTAATTACTGAATTTGATTTGCCTCATTGAAAACTATTAACTAACTGTAAATAATAATAACTAATTATTTACTGATCACAACATTAACTCTTCAAAAGCCACTGTCTAAAATGTAAACAATTATATTTTTATTGTCAACATGAAAATGCATCAGAGAAGCATGACATTGTGCCTCTGTATTCTTCAACCAGACATATGAACCAGATTAAGCTAGATCAAATTATGAACGTAACACCCCTAAATCACTGCCTGGTGGAATCAAATTAAAATCATTCAGTCTCTGGTAATTATATGCAGGTCAATGACAAATATAGATGTCAGATATGATAAATAGTAAAATTATTTTAAAAAGCTAGTTTACAATGCAAATGCCAAGTTCTTGAAAATGTAATATTTGTATTCAGAGATGCATATGTATCATTTGTTCTTTAACATATCAGTGTTAATTAGTTATAAACGTAACACCATTCTAAATCACTATAGTACATTGCCTGGTAGAGTATAGTAACTAGGCATCTTGCCTAAATAAAGGGATGTTGTACTGTATATGTCCAACATCTGTACTATTTATTGTATCTTGTCTCATCATTATAAATTATTAACTTGTGCATGTTATATAATGGCCATGTTCTTCTCCATAAATTACTAAGAAAAGTGAAAATCTTGGTTAACCCTCAAGTATTGAGTCAAGTGTTACCATGTCCACATGAAGGGATCAAGGGATGAATAATGATCTAGAACAGTTTTGTGGTAATCATGGTAATGCATTTCTAATGAATGATATCTTATTGTGTTCTTCCTTATGAGTTAATGGTTATATTGAACAGTATTATAAAGTAAAAAATTAAGGTAACTCATTATTATTGAATGGGAACTTTATTTATTCCTTCCTTATGAATTAATGGCTATCTTGAACAGTACTATAAAGTTAAAACACATTATAAACCATTAATTCAGTGTCAGAGTGAGAGTGAGGCAGAGACCAAATTACAGAAGAACAATTCAAAGGATTTTGAATAAACTGTGCAGGCAAAGTATTAGAATTCCTGCAGTGGCAGGAGGCGATGAACAAGTCTGTGTGCATGTAGTGGGAGTACAGAGGGTAAAGGAGGAGTGTGTTCGGAGACAGGTTTAATGTTGTGGAAGTCAGGAGCAGATCCATAGGAAGAGTCTGTTGAAGCATGGTGTGGTGCAGAGAACAAAGCCCGGACGAAGGAGGGCAGTCATTTTCCCGACACACAGGCAGAGACGAGGAATCCTCCACTAGCAATTCGTTGGCGGCACGGACAGGCGTACAGAAAACTGGAAGGTAACCATACTTCCCAACATGAGACAGCACCAACAAGACAAAGAGAGCAAGATTAGCTGCTTGACAACACAAGCAATAATCTAATGAAGACAGTGAGGGCACACAAGGAGTAAGTAGGGAGTGCAATCAGAGTGGAACAGGTGTAGCTAGCACGTTAATCAGAATCATGATCAGCGCTTCCCCATGAAGATCAATGTTCCCATGGAAACACTGATCATGCTTGCTGGCTCCACCTGCGACACATGAAAACAACAGAATAATACTGAAAACTCACTGGAGCTGTAACATTCAGGTGGAGGTGTTACTTCTCAGTTAGTAGTGATTCTTGTGAATACTCAAGTGTTTTATGTCTATTTTATTAAGTTATTCAAATACATAAACGGAAACTTTCACTCATATTCAAAGTGTTGTGAAGACGGTGACACAGAACAATCAAGGCACAGCTGTTGGAGACGAATGGGTCAGCGATCGTTCGGAGACGAGGCAACCGCGGTTGGTGAGTACGACGGCGACTAGTAGAGAATCACATTGGCACAGCGGTGGGAGACGAGTGAGTCAGCGTGCAGTTGAAGTCGAGTGCAGCAGACGGCGAGCGGAGTAATCACGGTTGTACAGCTGTTTGGAGACGAGTGATTCAGCGAGTGCTGTTCAGAGACGAGTGAGTCCGCGGTTGGTGAAACGGCGCACGGCGACACAGAGTTTTTACAACGTTGGAAATTGACTAGACTGGGTAGTGGGAATTGCTACCCGGTCATATTGTGAGTACAATCCTAATAACTGATGTTTGAAGATCGTCGAAGGAATATTGTTGTGATTATTTTTAAATTTAATTAAACTAATCCATAATTAATAGAGGTTAAGAACTAATTGCCAGTATACCAGCCATAGCTCTTGGTTTTCCCTTGTAGTGGTGTGATTTATTTGGGTTGTAGTGTGTATTGGTTGGTGTGGGTATTTGTGTGCACAAGTGAGAGTGGTAGCTGGCTAATTGTAGCTTTTACTTGCATTGGACTGGAGATACTGGTAGTTGTTTCTATTTGCCTTCCAGTCAACTACTGTCTGGATCTGTGGAGACCTACGTGCAGTGGGACCAACCTAGGACATTTATTCGTCGACCATAAGGACATCATACCAGACTGTGCTAAAGACTGTCTTTTTTTTATAACTTGTTTTAATATTTAGATTATCCTGATTTTATGGTAATAAAATATTTTGTACTTAAATCTACTACTGTTTGAGTGTCAATAGTGTCCAGCCCTCAGTGAGAAATTGAATTGTGTGAATTTGGGTCCTGGGTTTTAGTAAACAACCTAGGTGGCGTAGTTGGCTAATTTTATTTTTCAGGGTTTGAAGACCAATCGTATTAGAAGAATAAAAACCCCTTTAATCATTTCTGCTTTGCCACGCCATATCGCGGCACATAAACATATTAAGTTATTGTTAGTATAACAATAAATTAAGATAAATAAAAAAATGAAGTGTTGCCAAACAAGTGCCTTGAACTCAAAATGTATTAACCGGAAAACTGCGCTTCTCAGAGGCCTATTACACCTGTCAGTGTATAATTCCGCCCTGTGGTATGTTCCCTAAAAGCATTGTTGGCCAACTATGGTCATTACCAACATTTTCAGCGATTTGGCATTTCCCTAAACCATAGTTTCAATGAACATTTGCAAACAGCATTGTTGTGTGGTTGGAACTACAGCTCTTTACCTGTGGTTAGAAGTATAGTTTCTTGTTAGTTTGCAGTTGGGACATCATTTGACTTTGCTGAGGCTTCTATGTTTTTCATTCCATATATATATTTAATTCTGTCAAAACTGTGACCATGTTTACTTGCATTTAAGAAAACGACTTATTCTGGGGTTTTGCAAAAATTCTGAAATTTTTGGGGATTAAAGGCTGTTAAGAGAAAGCACATATTCACACATGGTTTCTGTCATAAAACACAGCTTTTATGTGTTCATGTTAACGCATATGTGCTGTTAATATGTTTTGAATAGTGCGTACATTATGTGCTTAAGTGCTTCAGGGGAACAATGAAGTCAAATGTAGAGGGAAACCCTCATATGCGGCATATGTATCTGTCGCATTTCACTGTGCATGCAGCATTCCTGTCTTTAAACACCTTTCTGGTTTACGTGTAAATGAGCTATTAGAATTCCACATTTGCAGAAGTTAATTCTGCACCCCTTGAGTAACGTCATTAATATCAGCTCAACCAACGTGGTTCGAGTGATGGGTGTGTGACATAGTAACTACGGTTTCAGAAAACAGTCTTGACTAGCTAGTTAATTTCTACAGTGGCGCATCATACTACAGTATGGTGGTTACGCAGTGAGTTGCGACACTGTACGGGAAACACTTCAGAAATACTTTTGTATACTGATAAAATTGTGTATAAAATGCTTATACATGTGTGTATGAGCTCACTGAGAAGCGTGCTCAGACAAAGCAGTGACCAAAATGCAGAACCGTGCTCTTCATCAGGTTTTAGCTGTGCCCACCTTCTCAGCTCGAGCATTGAATATCACGAAGCCTGATTGGATTAGAGGCTTGATGGACATGTAGTTTTACAGCTTAAATTATTCAATTCGATTGCATCCATTAAGTTAATAAAATACATACAAGTGCAATTCATATAAAAATTGCTTATATTATCCTCTCCTGATGAACATATTTATGAATTAACAATTTATTGTAAAATAAGTCTGGTTAAAGAACACAGAGGTGTAATGTAATGCTGGAGGTTCCAGAGGTCTGGGCGCGTATGCCATAGGGTGCCCCATCCCTGAGAAAGAAGGTCCTTCCTCAGAGGAATTCGCCAGGGAGGTGCTATCGTGAGGAGCGTGAGATCCAAGAACCATGTCCAAGTGGGCCATTATGGGGCCACGAGAGTGAATTGTTCCTTGTCCTCCCTGACCTTGCACAGGACTTGTGCAAGTAGGCTAACTGGGGGAAATGCGTACTTGTGCAGCCCCCGGGGCCAGCTGTGTGTCAGCGTGTCTGTGCCAAAGGGGGCTTCCGTCAGAGAGTACCAGAGCGGGCAGTGGTTGGATTCTTGGGAGGCAAACAGATCTACCTGTGCTCTGTCGAATCAACCGCAAATCAGCTGGACCACCTGAGGGTGGAGTCTCCACTCTCCGCTGAGCATTACCTGCCATGACAGCACGTCCGCTGTGGCGTTGAGCTTAACCGGGACATGAGTGGCATGCAGTGACCTCAGCCACTGCTGACTCCAAAGGAGGAGATGGCGGGCGATTTGTGACATGCGAGGAGAGCAAATGCCGCCTTGATGATTTATGTACGCTACTGTCGATGTGTTGTCTGAGCAGATCAATAAGTGCTTGCCACGCAGGAATCTGCGCAGGGCAAGTAATACAGCCAGCAACTCTAGGCAGTTGATGTGCCAACCCAGCTGCAGCCCGAGAAAACAGAGGTCTGTCCAAGGGCTGAATAAGTGACGGCAGGAAGGGAGTGATGGTCACATAGTATGTGCCATGGCGCCATGCCCATCTTGGGACTTGAGTCTGAAGCCAGTGCTGAAGCGGTCTAATATGCATCATCCCAAGAGGCGCAACCATTGCTGAGGATGCCATATGCCCCAGGAGCCTCTGAAATTGTTTCAGTGGAACCGCTGTGCCAGGTCTGAACGTAATCATGGAGTTCAGCACTGACTGTGCGTGCCCACTTGTTAGGCGCACTGTCATTGAGACTTGAGTCTAACTCCATGCCGAGAAAAAAGATGCTCTGAAATAGGGAGAGCTTGCTTTTTTCGCAGTTGACCCGAAGCCCTAAATGGCTGAGATGCCTGAGCACCAGGTCCCTGTGTGCACAGAGCAATTGTCGAGAGTGTGCTAGGATTACCCAATCAATGAGGTAGTTGAGTATGGGAATGCCCACTTCCCTTAACGGGGCAACAGCTGCCTTTGCGACTTTCGTGAAGACACGAGGGGACAGGGACAGACCGAAGGGGACGACCTTGTACTGATACGCGTGGCCATCGAATACGAACCGTGGAAAGGGTCAGTGATGGGGTAATATTGAGACGTGCAAATATGCGTCCTTCAAGTCTACCACTGCAAACCAATCTTGATGCCGGATGCATGTAAGAATACATTTCTGCATCTGCATTTGAACAGGAGTCCGTGTAAGTCCCAGTTCAGAACTCGCAGGTCCAAGATTGGCCACAACCCACCGCCTTTCTAGGATAAAATGAAGTAGGGGCTGTAGAACCCCTTCTCCATCTCGGCTGGAGGGACAGGCTCTATCGTGTCCTTGCACAGAAAGGTTGCGATCTCCGCACGCAGGGTGGAGGCGTTTTTGCGATTTCGTGAACTGAATCGTGCAGCAGAGTCGGATGGTCCTGGCCAGCCACCGCGACGGGTTGGAAAACGTAAGCCACAAGTCCAAGCTCCGGGCGAGGGTCACTAAGGGGACGATCACGTGTGACATACCTGGAGGAGTGGCACCCCGAACCCAGGAACCAATAATTTAGCCACGAGGCCTGAGGGGAGGGCGGCCCGGGCGCGCGCTCGCCGTCGGCCTCAGACTTGGCCGGCACACCCAAAGCTAGCCCAGTCGAGTCCTAAGCGCCGGAGTCCGCCAAGACTCTCTCCAATGCAGGGGTGAAACTCTCATCGAGCTCGGGTCTCCGAAAGAGACATCGAACTGGCCATAAGGCGAGCCGGTCTGATCTCGGGACCGGACCGGAGCAGAAGAGCATGCTGGGAAACGGGTGGTCCACAGGGATTTACCCGCCGAAACCGCGGCCGTTAAATTCCCAAAATCGCCTCCAGCACCAGCCGTGGTGGCACTATACCCGTGGGTAGATGGCGCGATGTGGGGGGTGGCTAGAGTGGCTTTGCCTCGGAAGTAGGAAAGCCATGACCGCAACCTTACCATGTCATGTTCTCGCTGTGAGAACATGAATCATCCACAAATGCTTCCTCGGTGTGATCTCTGCACAGACACGTGAGGCAGCGCTCATGGCTGTCGGAAGCGGAGAGATAACGACCGCATCCAGGATTGACACAAAGACCGAAGTGTATCTTGAAAAGATGTTCAACGTCAATGTGCTTACTCTTTTAGAGAAATATATACTCTTTTTAGAGGGCTGTTGAAGCGCCCAGGGGCGTAGTCTGCGTCTGAGTGACAAAAGGGGAGCATCAAAATCTACAAGAAAAACGGAGCAAGCTCATAAATTATTGAAGCCTGGTGCTTGCTGGGAATGCCATATTCGAAAAGTAAAATTTACTTATTTTCATTTCACTATGAAATTTACTCAGTTTAGCAAATAAACTTCACGCTTAAACTAACTTATTCAATGCAAAAAAGTACTTAATATTTTCTGCTATATATACTTCAACGACAAACTGTTTTTTTTTTTTTTTTCAGTGTAATCGGCACAGCTTGTTGCTAACTGCACAGCTGCTTGCTCAAACACTACCTCTTTGTGGTTCTGTCTCTCATCTGTCACAGTCTCTTCATCTTTCTATTTTCTCTTTCTCTCTCCATTCATCTCTGTCTGGCCGTCCCTCTTTCTGTCCTTCCATCTTAATTCAGCATATCTCTGCCTCTTATCTCTCTATCTTTCTGTCTCTCCCTTTCTCAAGGTTTTACTCTTTTGCTTAATTCCACTATCACATCTAATTTTTCTCTCTAATGTTCATAGGTGGACTCAGGGCAGCAGAAGGTTTCCTGCTTTGATTTTATCTTATAGGCTTATCAAAGCCAGGCTAGTACAATGTCATATTGTCATTGAAATTTACAAGGACCATACACATAGCTACAGGAGCAGAAATGATTACTAGCATTCTTCAAAAGTGGTTGGGAGAGAAAGCAGTATGAATTTGTGCTTGTTTTTTTTCTTCCTGAAATGACATGCTTTGTGACCATGCTACAAATGAGTGAAGTCTTTTAGATCATGTTGAACGAAAAGGCTGGATTTGGATTTGTGTGTTGTTGGCTTGGTCTTTATCCAAGATGGAGATTTATCTCCTGAACATCTGTCTATGATGTAGGTGTTTATTTTGTGTTTTTATTTTACATAATCTTTTTAAAAAGATTACATGAATTGTAGCCTACTACTGTATTCAATAACCTACATCCTTCACTTTTGCTCTCTGCGTTTTTCGCTGATTTACTCGTATTTGCCAAACTTTTTTCTGCTAATTGAATAACATTTGCAAAACACTTTTCTGCCTGTATGGCTACAAAACAAGCATGGTTCATACCTGCATATCACCCCACATTTCTCTCTTATTCTCTCTCTGTCTCTCTGTTTTGTTTTTTTTTCTCACACTCTCTGTGATTTTTATATATATATATATATATGTGTATATATATAGACATGCTTCACGTGTTGTGGGTTTGGCATCTGTCATGATGTCTGCTCTAATGCTGGAGTGATTGCTCGATAACGGTTATAGCCACGTCAGGCAGGCACTTGTCATCATCTCTTTGCTTGCAGCCATTTTCATTGGCAGCTATGGACTGGGATAGATTGATTGGGTGAATAGGTGAGCACAGGAATTCGGGTGGTGGAGATGAAGATGCAATATTAAAAGATCCATGAGTGCTTTCTGGGAAATGCTTTTTTCTGTCATCTTGAAACTGCATTATATTTTTGCAAACCTATCAGGGGAAAGGCCTGATGAGATGGCCCCTAATCATGCCATGTGCCATTCCTCAATCACTCTTCCTCTCCCCACTAAATTGAAATAAATGTTCAAACAGTGCTGCTCCGTCAGAGTGTCCGCTCAGTACAGGATGCTGATTGACAAATAATACTCATATTGCAGTTAAATGTGACATTGAACAACTTACTTTGATAACTTTGAGTAAAGCGATAGTTAAGAGATTTGTTTTCATGCTAATATAAGTTCAGCTAAATTGTACAATTTCACCAATAGAAAAATGTACTGCTTTTTCAGTTAATTTAAGGGTACTGGCAATGTAACATATATTAAGATGCACTGTATGCACGGTAAAATTCGAACAATGTAATTGTTGACTTGTATCCATTTTTCTGTATTGATCTACTTTCTGTTTAGAGTGGGCCACAAAGTCACTTAGAGGTCTTGACTTTGCAGGAAAAGCCTTGAGAGCTTAAGAGAGCGAAGAAGCACTTGTTTCTGATGAGCAGAGTGGTTTCAATAAAATCCCCTGATTTAAACAGAAAAATCAAATCAAGCTTGATTCTGAGCAAGTCGAACTGGTTGTCCTTGTTCTTTGGAAATAAATGGTTGTGTATATGTATTACATTTACTTCAAATTTACTTGCATTATCTATTGGAAACTACTTTGAATTATTTCATCATCAGACCTGTTTCAGTTTAACTAATATCTATTCATGTAATCATTTGATCTTTTCTTGCAAAATATGTTATTTGTTTAATATACCCAGTAAATGAATGAAACCACCAAACCTTACATGATAGATTAAGTTTAAACAATGTGTTATTGACAAGACTTTGGTTTTACAAACTACAGTAGCCAGTTAACTCATTTAAAAATTTTTATGTAAATACATTTAAATTGTCTACTTGTATCTTTTAAAAGACTTAGTGCTAAGGACTCATTGGAACAGCTGGAACATTGGGAAATGCATAACTGAAATAAAATTGTTGTGACTGATACAACCCCCAGTTAAAGTCAGTTGATAAATGACTTGAAAATCAATTGCTTAACAAATCTTTTCATGGGCTTTCTTGAATAAATTTAAATGTCAAGGCATTTTTTACTGAATAAAATCAGCAAATATGCAGCATACTTATGTGTCAAATATGTATGTATGTGTGTGTGTGTGTGTGTGTGTGTGTGTGTGTGTGTGTGTGTGTGAGAGAGAAAGAGAGAGAGATAGAGGGAGAGAGAGAGAAAGCTGGAGCGTGTGTGATCACCTGTTGCCACTCCCAAGCAGAGATGCTGTCAGTTTTCTGAAGATCAGATTTCTCAGTGGAAAAATAGCATTCAAGCGGGGGGTATTTCTCCCTATTTCGTAGTAGCAGGTGCACAAGAGTCAGAGTGGTGGTGGCGTAGTGGGCTAAAGCACATAACTGTTAATCAGAAGGTCGCTGGTTCGATCCCCGCAGCCACCGCCATTGTGTCCTTGAGCAAGGCAGTTAACTCCAGGTTGCTCCGGGGGGATTGTTCCTGTAATAAGTGCACTGTAAGTCGCTTTGGATAAAAGCATCTGCCAAATGCATAAATGTAAATGTACAAGAGTCGATCACTATATAAACCGCAATGTCCTCCACAATTTTAAACAGCACCCATTGTGTAATTAATCAGTCTGTGATGAGCCGTAATGCTAAAGTTGTTCATTTAAAGCTATTTCCTAGCTATAGTAATAGTAATGCAAGCGATCATTAAGAGCTGTTGTATGTAGATGCGGAATGACTTCATGTCACCTAACTGGCTCATATTCACACAAAAATTATCTTTTGCCATCACCTGCTGGCATATGTAATGTAAAAAGAAAAGACAAACCATAGCTATTAACAGATCTGCACTGCTCTTACACTTTAATTTAGAATGGCAGGAACACAAGAGGTGTGATACACACACAATGAAGTGTCTGAGTGCTGATGGTGTCAGACCATCAGTGCTCATGGAACGTCTCTCGTCCAATCAGATTTGAGGACCGTAACTAACTGTTGTATAATAAGAAATAATCCTAATTTAATTGGTATTGAATTTGAGGTCTCATTATTTGCACTCTACACTTGAAATTTTTTTTTTTACAAAAAATGTGCTTCATATTATCTAAATTACCTGGTTTTATTCAAATGAGTAAATTATGTGGCATGACTGAACACCAACAAAACTGATTTTAAGATTTCAATCAGGTAGACATAGCTACTACATCTAAGCTTTACCTGTTGCCACTTGTTACAGTGTATTTGTCGCGATTACCTGTTGTCTGCCCTGTGTTCTCTGTCGCACTATCACGTTTATGTCATGTTTCCTTGTCCGCTCCGTGTTTTCCACTTCACCCGTCACCATTCGCGCTCCATGTCGTGTTTTCCTTGTTGTTCGCCCCATGTTTCACTATCCTTGTCTAAACTACATTTCCCACAATTCCCGGCCTTCCTCTCTGCCTGCACTCATCATTGTTTTCACCTGTGCCTCGTTCAGTCTCCACTTTGTCCGTGTATTTAAACCCTGGTTCTTTGTTCAGTCTTTGTCGATCGTTGTTGAATGTTACCGTTTCATGTTCATGCCTTTGTCAGTGTGTGCTACCTCTTTTCGCGTTCGTTCATTCGTTCATTCGTTCATTCGTTCATTCGTTCGTTCGTTCGTTCGTTCGTTCGTTCGAGGATTACCCTGCTGTTCGTGGATATTTGTCAACTCGTGTTCACCCGTGTGTGAGTTTGTGTTTGTTTACTTTTCCCCTCGTGGACCTTTTATTTGCTCCAGTGTTTGTTTAATGTTGATATCGTGTATGCAGAGGTGTAGTGGTAAAAAAAGAGGTGGGTAAACTATAAATTCTGGTGGACCACGATGTAAGGTGGGCCACTGCCTACCGGTTGTATGTGTATCCTGATGACATCGCTATAGGCTATCATTTGATGGTACTACCAAGGGTATCACTGGTTGTTCCCTCATCATAGGTCACACAATCACTATTCAATTCATACATTAATCTAAGTTCTTGTTAAAGAGACCCAAGAAGGAATAATATGGTTGAAATCTATAAAGTTTACTAAATGACAAAACAGAGAACAAAAATATTTAAGAGAGATAGGGAGGGAGGCTTATATCCAGGGCTTCCAATGCAATGAACTTGTACATACTGATTAGGGATTTGGGATTATTTTCATAGTCGATTAATCTGTTGAATATTTTCTCGATTAATCAATTATTTGTTTGGTCTATAATATGTCAGAACAATGTGGATCAGTGTTTCCCAAAAGCCCAGGAGGATGACGTCCTCAAATGTATCGTTTTGTCCACAACTCAAAGATATTCAGTTTACTGTCACAGAGGAGAGAAGACACTAGAACATATTCACATTTAACAAGCTGGAATCAAATAATTTTTTACTTTTGTCTTAAAAAATGACTCAACCTATAATTGATTATCAAAATAGTTTAGATAGTAAAATAGTGCAGATTAATGACAGAAGAATGAATCTGGTGCCACATATTTAAAAAAAAAATTGCCGGATATCCATTTATACATGAGACGTTTGGGCTAGTGAGTGACGGATGAATCTTGATGCAGTCTGCTGCTTCCTGCTGATTGGTCAACACTGACAGTAATGCAGCCAGGGTTTCCCATACGTTCATTTATTTGTGGCGGCCCGCCACAATATCAACGCTGACCGCCACACATTGATTTTCGATTTATTTTTTATTTTTTACTAAGCCTATTTAAAATCGTATTTAATTGCAGAGAGCTGTAGCGCATTCGCGCAGCACTAGGCTACCTCTCGCTCGTCCCTCTCTCTCTCTCTCTCTCACCCGTACCTCTCGTGCTCTCTCTCCGTCATGGAACACCGCTGCATAAATCTGTCCAACACAGCACTGTCAGTTATTACTTATTAGCCAGCATGCAAGGAGCCTAGCTAATAAGGAGAGCTAAGTTATTGTTAGAATACAGCTGGATTTTTGAGGTCAGCACGCTGTATATAGCTGGTAGTAGTCAATATCGATGCACGCGCATGGGAAACACTGGCAGCATCGCATTATGAAAGACTTCGTCTTAGGTTTAACAACCTATGAAACTAATAATGAACAATATGAAACTAAAACGACATAAGCTTAATTTAAAATGGCTTAGGCACTATCTATTTAGAGGTGGATAAACACAATTTAGAAGTGGATAAACCCACTTTGGAGGTGGGTAAACGCTATTTCCGAATTTTGGGAGGTGCGTGAACGGCGTTTACGTGCGTTTAGCCTCCACTACATCCCTGCGTGTATGGTTTCTTGTCATGCCTTTGCCCCGGTCTCCTGCCCATCGTGTTTGTTCTTCTAGCTGTGTGTTCTGTTGTTTGATAGTTAGTTTTTCCCATCGTGGACTTTTCTTTGTGTTTACCTTTTTGTTACTTATATATTAAACTGCGTTTGGATCCTAACCTTCTGTCTGCCGTCTCCTGATTACCCACACCGTGACAGTATTGTAGCTTTACAAAACCACCACAACTCATCTGTGATATCTTTCATTACTACATCCAAATCCAGTAGGCTACACATTTCTAAACATATGCAGCATAACACAAACCTTCATCACTCATTTTTTTTAAAGAGGACATCTTAACCTCACACAATCCTGTTCCACTGAGAAATGCATGGTATCCCTGACTCTGTACTCAGCCATTAATTTACATTTAAAGTGGCTGTAGACAGGCCTGAGTGCAAGGTGGATGGAGGAGGCTTCCACAGTTTCTGAGCTGTAATAAATGGAGACTGGCTGTGACACAAGGTTAACCTGGGTACAGTTTCATTCACAAGAGTGGGTCAGAGCTCAGTGTAGGTTAGAGTGAGATTTAGTCCCTCATGTTAGAATATGTGATGTGAGAAGGCATGTTTGCTAACATGGTTGCATTTGCTTTTCTTTAGCATTTTCTACGTGCAGAGAAAAACACCAAACACTTCAATAAATGATGGATTAATATTAGTGGTACACTTCTGCTAAAAAGGGTTTGAACCTGCAATTGTGCTAGTATTTGTGTACATTCCTTTGTTTAAAGGAATATTCCAGGTACAATACAATTTAGGCTCAATTGTCAGCGTTTGTGGCATAATGTTGATTTCCGCAAAAATGATTTTGTCTTGTTCTTCCTTTTCTTTTAAAAAAGCTAAAACTGAGGTTAAAGTGAGGCACTTACAATGGAAGTAAATTGAGTGAATTTTTGGAGGGTTTAAAGGCATAAATGTGAAGCATATCATTTTGTTCTGAGGTGATGATCTGTAAATACTGTAGATGATACAATTCTTTCATTTTATTTATATGTTAGGGGAAATACAGATGTTTCGGTACAATGGCCTTCCTGAATGTGCACATACACACCCTCTTACACAGCTACACACCCTCTTCTTCTATAGACAACATTTCCATGACTGTAGAAATAAGTGATGATGTCATGGAAATGTTGTCTGTAGAAGAAGAGAGTTTGTAGCTATGTA
Source organism: Xyrauchen texanus (assembly GCF_025860055.1). NCBI lineage: Eukaryota > Metazoa > Chordata > Actinopteri > Cypriniformes > Catostomidae > Xyrauchen > Xyrauchen texanus. The sequence goes on from NC_068276.1 coordinate 37,584,272, forward strand.
AGAGTGTGTGTATGTGCAATGATTACAGAGAATTTAAAGTTTCTTACACAATCCAAAAAAAAGTATAATTGATATAATTAAAATGAGAATGAACTGTTCATTGGAACATCAGGTATACTCTGTCATAAATCAACAATGGTTCTAACAAATCGAATTCATATTGAAATCCTTTGCAAAAGGACATATCAGCCAAACTTTAAAGTTGACTAAACACTTCATTATTTATATATATATATATATATATATATATATATATATATATATATATATATGTATTTTTTTTTTGTTTTGTTTTTTTACTGGAATATTGACAGATCAAGTTTTTCATTGCAGGAGCTAATGCTTTGAGTTTACAGATCCAAAATACTTCATGTTTACTTTTATAAATGCAAGATTTATATATAAGATTTTTTTTATTGTTTTGACTATAAAAACTCTTCCAGTACAGTAAAACAAAATACACATGTTAAAAATACATTCTTTGAAAACCGAAATAACTTATACAGTGTTGTTTCTAAAACAAGATCAATCAAATTGATCTTATTTGAAGGATTTTTAGATATTTTTACAGGAAAACGATACAAAAATTATTATCAAGAATACAATTTTTGCCCTAATGTCAAAGGCATTAGGCAAAACATGAATTTTCTTTTAAAAAAATATGATCGTGTCTGGTAACATGTGCATGTAAAATGGCTAGAAATAGCATATTAGCTTAGCATAAAGCTGACAATTTACACAAGGTTTATTTCTATTTCTTCTGCTTACTTCAAACTTACTGCTCTGTCTGTTCGTATGAATGTAACCCATCATAAGAAAGTGTTTCACCACTGTTCAAATACACTTTGGATCGCATCATTTATATGTATAAATGTTTTCCTGAATCTGAAAGGACTAAATATTAAGATGTGAAAATATTAAAGGACTAAATATTAAATGAAACAAATGACAATAAAATACAAAGTAATCTCTTGAGTAATCAAAATAATTTTTGAATTTAACTGTATTCTAATTACCAGTTACTTAAATTGTAACTTATTTTGTATTTTAAACACATTATCCCGTTAAACTAGACCAGGGGTTCTCAACCTTTTGCAAGCTGGGCCCCCCCAAAGCTGGTTCATTGCAGTTGGGGCCCCAGTGCCCCCCTCCCCGCCCCATGCTTTATTGTTGTTATTATTATTATTATTATCATCATCAGTAGGCCTATTATCATTACTAGGCTATTGCTATAATTAGGAATTGGCACCAGACCTCTCATTTTTTACAGAAGCTTGCTGGTAGGTGATGCTAATGTGAGACCTGAGCCTGCTTTGCCTTGCAAAGATCCTCAATTCTTGGCTCAATGTTTGATAAACATAGCCTCAAATCATCCCCGATTTGTGCATGATTGCGGTATTTCGTTTTGAGTGCAGTCATTTTTGAGAATCCTGCCTCACACAAATATGTCGACGCGAAAGGAAGGAGAATCTTCAAGGCGACGTCACAGAGTTCAGGGTATTCCTGCATCAATGCTGCCCAGAATGACGAAAGAGGGCAGGAGCTAAAGAGTTCCTTCAGTCTACTGTCACTCTTCAGCTCAATAAGCTGTTCCTGCATATCAATTGATAGCTTGTTTGCTGTGCACACAAACGGATCTCGAACCCACGCAAAAGAGCTGATAATCCTCTTTAAAGTACGTCGCAAATAGTTTTCTCATTGCTGACAGGTGCTCAGACGCTGATTGAAATAGGGAGGAGAAATCGTGTGACGTGCCTGCATCAGTGATAAAGTCTGCAAGGCTGGGGAACATGTCGCAGTTTCCTCGACTGATGCGGCCATGCCAGAGGTCTAGTTTTTGTGTGAAGGCGTGCACTTTGTCTGCAAGGAGCAAAATGTGAGTTTCGCGGCCTTGCAAAGACAGGTTGAAATCAAACAAATGAGCGCCGTTTTCTAAAGTCTATGAGCGCAGCACACACAAATAAACTAAATTGACATACTGCAGTTCAATTTCAAAATGTGGTGTTTTTATATTTATAACATTTGAATACAGTTCAGCAACATACATCACACGACCTGACGACCAAGAGAGCTGACAACTGACCATCACTTAATTTACCATCACCTCACAATTGAAAATGTGACACTGATTTCATATGACAGTTCAACAAACAAGTTAATAATATTAAGTCACTTACATTTTAGACGAAATAATGACTGTTTTGGTCTATTTTAGCAGCGAAAATAGATCCGATGAATCCAAACAAAGATCACAGCATAGCCATAGCGCACCTCACAGCAATACTCAATCGTGTTTTGAATGATTCAGTGTTGTGAACGAATCGGTTGAGTCAAAGATTCAATGACCCATTCACAAACATCTGTCTCATTCTTGATGAATCGGCCGTTTGAACGAATCGTTTGAATGAACGACGCAATGACTCGCTTAATGAAACCGCTTATGTTTATCACCTGCATTTGCACTCACTATCGACAAACCAATCAAATTTGTTCAAAACTTTTTTTTTTAAATCAGTCCAAACACATTTTAATTTTTATTCAGGAGTTATGTATATACAAAACTATAATTTTTTATGACAGTAGTTTAGTGATAAAAAAAATGTGCCCAAAATTTTTTTTTTTCCCTTCCATCGTAGCCTACTCCGGGGGGGGCGCGCCCCACCAGTTGAGAACCACTGAACTAGACCATATATATTGGTCTTGTTTCGAAAGCACCATATCTTTTCAGCTGAAAGAAATAACCTTTTACAAACAGTGGAGAGTGTATCTTCCTCCTCTGTTTATGTGCATGTATTGTATGAGTGAACAATGGCAGTAATAAATGTTTAGTGGACTTGAATCATCTCTTTCTCAAAATTATGAAAATTATGTTGCGGTTAAGAATAGCTCAGCTGTATTTGAGCCTCAGAACACCCCCCATATTCCATCAAATGCAGTAGCTGACAAGCACTTTAGCTCACATGCTCCCTCTTTCTTTTTGTCACACACTTTCACATACACATAAATGCGCACCTGTTTATAGAGACCGGCCTTTGATGCTGTCGCTGGCACCACAATTCAGAGAAAGGCAGAAAAAGAGATGGAGGGTGAGAGAGTTCTTTCATAAGCAAAAGAAAGGCAGACAGTGAAATAAGGAGAGATGAGTGCACTCGTTGATTGGTCTGAGGCATCGTGCTTAATCATATGGAATATAGCATTCAGAGTGTATGTCGAGAGTAATGGGCTTTGATAGATTGAAATCCTAATTAAAGAGTCTCCAACAGGCAAGTCCAGCACTGGGGACCAACTCAGCTGGTGTCATTAGCATAGACGTCATCTGGGGGCACTATAGAGAACTCTCCTTTTTGTTTTGTTTTTTGCTTAACTCTTTTTGTTCTGTATTTCTTCAGAGATCTCCCTCTCCCACACTCTCTTTGCATCTCTCTTTTTTAACCACTCTTGAATCCAGGATTGTGAGAGTTTTTTATGTCTCTGTAAAGGTTAAATCAGGAGACAGGAACAGTGAGACAGGTAAGGCCGTTTATTTCCTCTGCCTGTTACAGCATATGCACTTTTCCTGTGCGTTTACTCAGTACAATGACATTGAAAATAAACATAAATTTCCGCAAACACTCAGCAGAATACACAATATCGACAGATGCCAACGCTATACAATAGACTCATTCTCTCCCTTCCCTCTGCAGGTGGCGAGGGTGGTTTTTATCCGCTCTCCCGATGCTCACTGGAATTAAAGACAGGTGTTAGTCATAATTTAGCTCAGGTGTAAGTGCCCTTACCGCTTCTCTCTCTCTCTCTGGATGGGTACTTGACCACGCCCCTGCTGCCACATACCCCCATCGCCGACCAGATACCACCGGGTGATCCGGGCATTAGTATGCTTCATGCGTTGGAGCCATTGGAGTGGGGCGTGATCCGAGCAGAGGGTGAAGCACCGGGTGCTCCTCCCCCTCCACCACCTACGAGAGTACTGCCCCTAGCCCTCTGTCTGAAGTGTCCGTCTGTAATAGGAAAGGGGGAGAGAAATTAGGTGCATGTGAAAGCGGCCCCACATAAAGTACGGCTGTAACCTGCGTGAATGCCTGTTGGCACTGCTCCGACCACTGGAGCCCCCTTTTTAGTGAGGTCAGTCAGCAGGCTTGTGACGTCTGAATAATTAGGCACAAACCTCCTGTCAGCCAGCCAGCCAGCCCCAGGAACTGCTTCACCCCCTTTTTGGTCTTGGGTCTCGGGCAGGTCGCAATCGTCACAGTCTTGTCAATTTGGGGAAGCACCTGGCTGTGGCCCAAGTAGAACCCCAGATACCATACCTCTACACGCCCAATTGCGCACTTCTTGGGGTTTGCTGTGAGCCCCGCCCGTCGCAACGATCTCAGGACCGCCCTCAGATTTTGCATGTGCCGTTGCCAATCATTACTATAAATTATCATTTTAATTATATATAAATATAATGAGGCCACGGCGTAAGCCGATTGCGGATGGAGGATACGGTCCTTGAGGCGCTGAAACGTAGCTGGGGCCCAAAACAAACTGAACAGAAGGGTCACAAATTGGTGTAATCCGAACGGTGTGGAGAAGGCTGTTTTTTCGCGGGAAATTGGTGTCAAGGGATCTGCCAATAACCCTTTCTCAAATCCAATGTCGAATAAAATCAAGCAGAGCCTAACCGATCGAGCAACTCATCGACGCGGGGCATCGGGTATGCGTCAAATTTAGACACCGTGTTGACTTTTCTGTAATCCACACAGAACCATATAGACCCATCGCTCTTGGGGACAAGAACAACCGGGCTGGACCAATCACTGTGGGATACCCCCATATCGAGCATCCCATCTAATTCTTCCCGAACAATTGTCTTTTTGTGCTCAGGCAAGCGATGGGGATGGCTATCTACCACCACTCCCGGTTCGGTCTCGATGTGGTGCCGGATGAGGTTCGTACGACCCGGTAGATAGGAGAACATGTCCGCAATATCTTGTTGCAACTTAGCAAACCCTGCGAGCTGATACGGTGAGAAGTGGTCTCCACAAGTGACCGGAATGTTATGAATAGGTTTTGTGTTTACCTCCGGCCCGAGCTCCGCCCTCTCTGGAACTACCATAGCCAACATCACAGGGACCGCCTCCCTCCATAATTTCAGGAGGTTGAGGTGATATATTTGGTGTTCGCCCCCTCTATCGGTTCGCTTTACCTCATAATCGAGTTCCCTGACTCGTCGTGTGACCTCAAAGGGACCTTGCCACTTGGCTTGATGTGGGGAGTAATACGAGTACCTTATCTCCCGGTGTAAATTCCCTTAGCTGAGTACCCCTGTCATACAGTCGGCACTATCATTCTTGAGCTTGGAGCAAATTCTCATGTGTTAGTTGCCCCAGTGTGTGGAGATTTGCTCTAAGATCAAGAATGTACTGAATTTCATTTTTGCTATCTGAAGGTCCCTCCTTACAAGCTTCACGGATGACGTGAAGTGCATACAGCAGCTCGAATGGGGAAATGCCTTTAGAGGCTTGCAGGACCTCTCGTACTGCAAATAACAGGGGGTCGAGCCATTTATCCCAATTTCTAGCATCATCGTACACAAAGTTATGAATCATGTTCTTAAGGGTTTTATTAAATGGCACCACCAGGCCATCTGTCTGTGGATGGTAAACGCTGGTGTAAATGATTTAATACCCAATAATTCATAAAGCTTGCATAGTGTACGTGACATAAAGGTTGTGCCCTGGTTGATGAGGATTTCTTTCGGAATCCCCACCCGGGAGATTATTTTGAATAGTGCCTCCGCAACACTACGTGCTGAGATGTTTCTCAGAGGCACTGCTTCCGGATATCGCGTTGCATACTCCACTAGGAATAATACAAAGCGATGTCCGTGTCCCGAACGCTCTATTGGTCCGACAAGGTACATGCCAATTCTCTCGAAGGGGACCTCGATCAGTGGGAGGGAGCGCAATGACGCTTTTGGGGTGGCCGGTGGATTTACCAGCTGACATTCACGTCAAGCCGCACACCATCTGCTGACATCGCCGCCAATACCTGGCCAATAAAAACGGGGTATTAAGCGGTTCAGTGTCTAACATTCCCCTTGGTGACCTGCCATCGGATTATAGTGAGCCGCTTGGAAAACCATTTCCCGCCGGCTCCGCGGTATTAGGAGCTGGTTTGTATTTTCCTTTGTTTGAATGTCCTGCATCACTCTATACAACCACTCATTTAGAATTGTAAAATAGTGAGTTGTTGACCATCAATCACTCTCACTTGGTCAAAGGCGTGCTTGAGGGTTTCGTCTCACAACTGCTCCAGACGGAAATCGCCTTCGGGCAATCCCCTGAGGATGGGAGGGTCCGCAGCCCCGATGAAGACGGCCCAGGCTCCGTCTCCCCTGCCAGAGCATCGCACATATCACATCTCATCGATTTTGTGCAGGACACATTCGCACACATTCCTTTCAATACATTTCAAAATTCAGGCCAATTACTCCCCAAAATCAACGGGCTCTGGGGAGAGAGCAGAGTGAGAGGGAGGAGGGGAAAAACAGGGGAAGAAGTGAGAGGAGAAGAAGAGGGCTCTTCCGTCCTCGGGTATGCCGCCATATGGTCCTCTTCCAGTCGGACAGCTTCCTCCAGCGACGCCATTCCCTTTGGCAGTTGAAGGATAAGTTGCTGGTCTAGCACTCCCACGACATCGTGGTTCCCCGCCAGCAGCCATTTCCGGCATGTGTCTCGGAGCCACTGGGAAAAGGCAAACGGGCGGTCGGACCTCCCCATCTTCAGGGAGCGGAAGAGCTGCAGGTATTGCTCCAGGCTTTGACTCACCTGCTGCAGGATGGCCTTCTTCAAATCATCATAGGCCAGGAGGTTAGCCACCGGCAGTTGTTGGGCAGCAAGCTGTGCTTCCCTGGACAAGCACGGGAGGAGCCTGGCCGCCCATTGATCACGCGGCCAGCTCCAGACCTCAGCCGTCCACTCAAAGAGGTCTAGGAAGCAAACTCCGGATCGTATGCCGATCCTCTGCTTGAGCACGCATGATCTCGAAGAAGTGCTGATACTGGTCCTGGCGAAGCTCAAGCAGGGATTGTTGGTGAGACTGGTGAAGGCTGGCGAGGGACTGGAGGATCTCTGTCGGCTTTGAGGACTCCATATGGCGTACTTCGGTTCCTGGGTTTCGGCACCAGTGTAAAGGTTAAATCATGAGACGGAACAGTGAGACAGGTAAGGCCGTTTATTTCCTCTGCCCGTTACAGCATATGCACTTTTCCTCTGCTTTTACTCAGTACAATGACACTCAAAATAAACATATATTTCCGCAAACACTCAGCAGAATACACAATATCGACAGATGCCAACGCTATACACTAGACTCGTTCTCTCCCTTCCCTCTGCAGGTGGCTGGGGTAGTTTTTATCTGCTCTCCCCATGCTTACTGGAATTAAAGACAGGTGTTAGTCATAATTTAGCTCAGGTGTAAATGCCCTTACTGCTTCTCTCTCTCCGGACGGGCAATTGACCACGCCCCCGCTGCCACAGTCTCATTCGGCAGAATGTTTCTTTTCCTGTTTCTCTTTTCTGTCCAATTCTTCCCCTTTGTTTCCTTGCTGTGCTATTTATTTTCACACTTTTCTTCCCTTATCTTCCTGCCTGTTGACGTTCTGGTTTTCTTATATATCTGCCTCTCTCTCTCTTCACTATCTCAGTGCTGCCTCTTAACCCCACTACCGCCCTCTCTCTTTCCTTCTCCAGCAAAGTAAACAAAGTCAATTATAATTTCACACTGTATAATTATATTCCCTTCTGTGTAATCTTTAAAAAGCCTTTTAATTCTCCCTCTTTCTAAATGCTCTTTCAAAGCAGTGCTTGAAAAGAGCAACTTGCATGGAAATCAAAGTCAGAGAAAGTGTTGCATCTTATACACAGTTTAAGTTTTCACAGTTTACAGTACACAGCCTTCTTAACTAATGCATTTCCTTTGATTCTATACATGCTTGGAAATGCAAAAACACACATATTAAATATCACATTCATGTTTTGCATTGTTGTTTTATTGTTTTTACAATATGACAGGCTAATTGTTCGCACATTTAGAACAATAAATGGGTGAGATTATTCCCACCTCTCATAATAAACATGTCAAATGGCCTATTTGTTGCAGAAAACTGTTAAATGTGAAATGTTTTTGACAACCAGATGAGCATAAAAAAAAAAAAAGGATAATCTTTATGTATGTAGTAAGATACCCCAAATTCAAAGTCACTATATTTTCTCAATTATTAATTTGGCAAGGTTTCAAAGTATTACTAATTAAACAAAATGTGAATTGCTGCATTGAAATTATTGCTTGGTGTGCCAACAACAAATACAGGTCCTTCTCAAAAAATTAGCATATTGTGATAAAGGTCATTATTTTCCATAATGTAATGATAAAAATTAAACTTTCATATATTTTAGATTAATTGCACACCAACTGAAATATTTCAGGTCTTTTATTGTTTTAATACTGATGATTTTGGCATACAGCTCATGAAAACCCCAAATTCCTATCTCAAAAAATTAGCATATTTCATCCGACCAATAAAAGAAGTGTTTTTAATACCAAAAAAAGTCAACCTTCAAATAATTATGTTCAGTTATGCACTCAAAACTTGGTCGGGAATCCTTTTGCAGAAATGACTGCTTCAATGCGGCGTGGCATGGAGGAAATCAGCCTGTGGTACTGCTGAGGTGTTATGGAGGCCCAGGATGCTTCGATAGCGGCCTTAAGCTCATCCAGAGTGTTGGGTCTTGTGTCTCTCAACTTTCTCTTCACAATATCCCACAGATTCTCTATGGGGTTCAGGTCAGGAGAGTTGGCAGGCCAATTGAGCACAGTAATACCATGGTCAGAAAACCATTTACCAGTGGTTTTGGCACTGTGAGCAGGTGCCAGGTCGTGCTGAAAAATGAAATCTTCATCTCCATAAAGCTTTTCAGCAGATGGAAGCATGAAGTGCTCCAAAATCTCCTGATAGCTAGCTGCATTGACCCTGCCCTTGATAAAACACAGTGGACCAACACCAGCAGCTGACATGGCACCCCAGACCATCACTGACTGTGGGTACTTGACACTGGACTTCAGGCATTTTGGCATTTCCTTCTCCCCAGTCTTCCTCCAGACTCTGGCACCTTGATTTCGAATGACATGCAAAATTTGCTTTCATCCGAAAAAGTACTTTGGACCACTGAGCAACAGTCCAGTGCTGCTTCTCTGTAGCCCAGGTCAGGCGCTTCTGCCGCTGTTTCTGGTTCAAAAGTGGCTTGACCTGGGGAATGCGGGGATGTTTCTACTCCAGACTCAGTCCACTGCTTCCGCAGGTCCCCCAAGGTCTGGAATCGGTCCTTCTCCACAATCTTCCTCAGGGTCCGGTCACCTCTTCTCGTTGTGCAGCGTTTTTGCCACACTTTTGCCTTCCCACAGACTTCCCACTGAGGTGCCTTGATACAGCACTCTGGGAACAGCCTATTTGTTCAGAAATTTCTTTCTGTGTCTTACCCTCTTGCTTGAGGGTGTCAATGATGGCCTTCTGGACAGCAGTCAGGTCGGCAGTCTTACCCATGATTGCGGTTTTGAGTAATGAAACAGGCTGGGAGTTTTTAAAAGCCTCAGGAATCTTTTGCAGGTGTTTAGAGTTAATTAGTTGATTCAGATGATTAGGTTAATAGCTTGTTTAGAGACCCTTTTCATAATATGCTAATTTTTTGAGATAGGAATTTTGGGTTTTCATGAGCTGTATGCCAAAATCATCAGTATTAAAACAATAAAAGACCTGAAATATTTCAGTTGGTGTGCAATGAATCTAAAATATATGAAAGTTTAATTTTTATCATTACATTATGGAAAATAATGACCTTTATCACAATATGCTAATTTTTTGAGAAGGACCTGTACATTCTTAAGAAAAAATTCAATGTTACATTCCCAAAAAAGCTAAAAAAAAAAAAAACAAATCTGTTTGGCTTCTCTCCAGAAAGAACAGCACTTTGATCACACTCTTAAGGAAAAAAACAAATAGAATTAATTATCGCAGGTTGCTTCTTAACAGAATATATTCCCATTGGCTAGTTAGAAAGAGAATACATTTTTATGGGATAAATAAAAAAAGAATATATCTGTTCAGTTGAAATGGCAAAACTTCTACTACTCTTACTTCTTAAGAGATCCTCTTTGATGTAGTCTTTGGAAGCAAAAGGCAGATGCATAACAAAATTCAGTTTAGTAGTGACCTGCTGGCTGTACTTATCCTGGTTATCAAGCTACTCACCAAATACACAAATAAATGGACAAAAAATGTTAATTTGGGGTAACTGAAATAGTTTTCTTATGTTAAAAGAGACAGCAGAGTGATACAAGTGTCACGAACCCCGCTCCTCTGCCCCATCTCCGCTTCCGCGAGCACGCACACATGCACTCCGCGAGCGTGCTCGCTTCCCACTCCCTCGCTCCGCCCCCTTGAACTCGTACGCTCTTTTTCCTCCCTCGGGCTTCCACGCCTGGTTTTGCTATTACGAGCTCTCGCTCGTAAACTCTCTCCCCCCTCTGACTCATGCTCGCTTCTCACGCGCTTCAGCCAGAACATTATGACCACCTGCACTCACGCGCTTCCTATCCCCACACATTGTATACACCTGCACTCAGGGGCGTCGGACTGGGGGGGTAAAGGGTACCGAGTACCCAGGGCCCGAGGCAGGGGGGGCCCCTTAGAAGTCAGTTTTCTATACATACATATTTGGTACGGGGGCCCAGCAAGATGGTTTGTACCCAGGGCCCAAAATTTGGTGCTACGCCCCTGCCTGCACTCGTCCCTATCACCTGTCATTGTTTACACCTGCACTCGCCCCTATAAATACACTATCCTTCCGTTTGTATCCCGTTGGTTATTGTATTTAGTTCCCCGTATCTTTGCCCCGCTAGTCTCGTCTAGTTTTGCCCCCCCGCTAGTCTCGTCTAGTTTTGACCTCTCTACTATTCTTCCTCTTAGCTTGCCAGCTCCCCTAGTTCCCCTGTCTTTGCTCCCACTTGTTATACATCCTGTTTACCCCGGCTTTTGACCCTCGCTCCCCTCGACTACTCTCCCGGATTTGCCCCCTTTACTCTCCTTGATTCCCCGGCTTTCGACTCTACGCTTTCCCTGACCATTCTTCACTGGATTGCCCTGTTTTTGTACTGTTGCCTGCTCTTATACTAATAAAAGCAGTTTTTCTCCGACATTGTGACTGCCTCATCTTGTGTGTTTGTGTGCGGGTTACAAAAAGAAACATAAAACTAGGACATTAAAATGGTTGCATGGGACAGCAATCAATTATACAGTTCAGTAGCCATTATAAAATATTTCATTATTTACTAGGCACAATTAAGCATTCCAGAGAGGTGTAAGAATAAAATAAAATACTTCCCTTAGTGTTGGTTGGAATGGAAGGTAACAGTTGTTTAATTCTTAAGAGTATGTTAATTAACAGTTTAGTATGTGTTCCATCCAGGCAACAACAGAAAGACTAGTGAGGTCATGTTGTTTTACAAGGTTCAGATCTGCACTATGGAGCTTGGTGTTTGTTGGTTGTTAACTGCTGTTTTTATATATATATATATATATATATATATATATATATATATATATATATATATATATTATTTTTTTATTTTTATTTTATGTTATGTTTTATCTAACCTTAATACTGCCATTGCTGACTTTCAGGTTGATTTGTAGTGGGTTTGTGGGGAGGAGAGTCTGCAAGCTGTTTCAAACGGATGGAACATTTTGTATTTTAAGTGTTAGTTGAATTGATTTGTTGGGGCTTTAGGCAAAATAACATTACTACAGGCCAAATTTCAACAGACAATATTTAACACATTATGCTTTTGCACTGTTTTTGGCAGATGCAGTGTGATGCAACTTGAGTGGTTAAGGTTGAGAGAATTTGCAACGAGTAGGTGTGGCATTTTAAACATCATCCTATGAACTGGGAATACTTGGTAGATGGAGATTAATTCACTAATACTTCCAACACAGCTACTCCAAATTTTAAATTTCACATAAACATGTTATAACATAAAAAAGCACCATTGATTTTAACATTCTGAGAAAAATATATTTCCTGAACCCCTCAACACTGATACAACTGATAGCAACACTGTTGCTCAATTATGAACAATTGTTACCAGCAAATGAACGTTTAGTGTTGTTGTTTTTTGTTGTTGTTTAGTTTTTTTGTCAAATAGACCCTCATCGTGGATAATAAATGTTTTTATTTCGTTATTTTCATTACTAACGTCTGAAGTTCAGATAACAAACTTACATTTTTTAAAGTCAAATTAAGACAGCAGTGCCAATGTTTTTATGTCTCAGCTAAACAATATGATGACATTCATAACAGTCTGAATAATCCTTTTATGTGTTTTTGTACCTATAGTACTCTTTTTAGCCTCTGCCCTCAGATTTACAGAGAAAATGAACTCTGCAGGATGCATGCTGAAACGTAATTTTTTTTCTTGGTGTTTTCTAAATACTTTTACCCAAAACAAATTACACTACACTTTTTGAAGGGATAGTGTCCCTGAGGTTAAGGGGCACAATGAAGTCAAGTCAAGTCACCTTTAGGTGTCTGCTTACTCACTTTCTTTATGTTCTTAGACGTATCCTCTTTAGTACACAATTGCCAAATTCATTCAAATGATCTCTATCAACAGATGCAGACACATCTCCAATGTGAAATCATCCAAGCCATCCAGCCATCCCCCAATACAATAAAATCTTTTCTCTTGGCCTATGACAAAGATAATAATACATAAATACAATTGTAAATCTAAACATAATAACAATAATGGAAAAATATACCATGACTTCTACAACAGTTATTGTCTGAGTCATAATTTGATGTTCCATTACAGTATGTTTTCATAGTTTGGATATGAACTTTATTACCACCTGCTGGTGGAATGCCCAAACTGTGAATACAGGAACTGAGTTTAGACTATGCACTAATAACAGAAGAGCTTCTAAAACGTCTTAGCACAATGACCTATTTCTCAGTAAACTTATATGTGGGAATTGGACATTCAAATTGGGAGAAAAGGGGAGAAAAATCTAAATCAAAAAAGTCCCTCGCATTTCTGTTACCTGAGTGCCTTTGAAGTCTTTTGCCTGCCAGGAACAGCTGTTCGTCCATGAGACTGAATTCTCTGCTGTAATGCGAGCTCATGCATGACGGAGTGCAGCGTTTGGATGGAAGTATAATATGGAGAAATACGCTGATTGACGCTACATTGCTTTTAAGCCGGAAGAACAAAATGGCTCAACAAATGAAAAAATAACCACTTTGTCTTTAACAATAAACATACTAAGTGCCATCAATGTTTTCAATTATGTGCAACCTGAACTTTCTGTTAACATCACAAAATATATGTTTTGGGGTTTCAGGACCCTTTAAGATGTGTCCATCTGAGTCTGCTGCACTAATTTTCAGTGTTTAGATTCCGTTTGTCAATCAAATAGCCACCTTGTTTATCATTTCCGTCTGGACAAGTTTTGGCCATATTAATTCTCTCAACAAAAAAAAAAAAAAAAACCTGTGTGAACAAGTTGTAGGTTTTTAGCTCAACTGTACATTTATATTTACGCATTTGGCAGACGCATTTATACAAGGCGACTTACAGTGCACTTATTAAAGGGACAATCCCCCCGGAGCAACCTGGAGTTAACTGCCTTGCTCAAGGACACAATGGTTTTGGCTGTGGGGATCGAACCAGTGATCTTCTGATTAACAGTTTTGTGCTTTAGCCCACTACACCACCAGCACTACAATCTACACATTTTTACATGTGGTTAGACGCATGAATCCTTATTAGTTTGCTGTGTGGACATCATTTGACTTTGCTGAGGCTTCTATATCTTTCATTCCATAGATATCTTTAATTTTGAAAACACTTTGCCTATGTTTACATGCATTTAAGGAAACAGCATTCTGAAACATTGTTTGAACACAAACACAGCCTTTTAAGGGATTAAAAAACTGTTAAGAGAAAGTACTTTATCATACACAGTTTCTTTTTGAGATGACAGGTTTTTCATGTTTATGTTAACACATAAGTAGCGTTTATGTTTTTGAGAAGTGCGCATATGCGTGTGTGCTTAAGTACATCGAGAGAACCCCGAAGTCTGATGAGGAGGGAAACCCCCTTGCAGCCGATGTATCTGTTGCATTACACAGTGCATGCATTTTTCCTGACCTCAGCAGCTTTCTTTAATTAAATGGCTTTCTGGTGTATGTGTAAATGATCTATTATAATTTAATATTTGCAGAATTTATTACTCCATTTATTATCCCCTGTGTAACATTATTAACGACAGCTCTATAATGCTGAACCAATGTGGTTCAAACAATGGATGTATGACATACAGTGAGGAAAATAAGTATTTGAACACCCTGCTATTTTGCAAGTTCTCCCACTTGGAAATCATGGAGGGGTCTGAAATTGTCATCGTAGGTGCATGTCCACTGTGAGAGACATAATCTAAAAAACAAAATCCAGAAATCACAATGTATGATTTTTTAACTATTTATTTGTATGATACAGCTGCAAATAAGTATTTGAACACCTGTCTATCAGCTAGAATTCTGACCCTCAAAGACCTGTTAGTCTGCCTTTAAAATGTCCACCTCCACTCCATTTATTATCCTAAATTAGATGCACCTTTTTGAGGTCGTTAGCTGCATAAAGACTCCTGTCCACCCCATACAATCAGTAAGAATCCAACTACTAACATGGCCAGGACCAAAGAGCTGTCCAAAGACACTAGAGACAAAATTGTACACCTCCACAAGGCTGGAAAGGGCTACGGGGAAATTGCCAAGCAGCTTGGTGAAAAAAGGTCCACTGTTGGAGCAATCATTAGAAAATGGAAGAAGCTAAACATGACTGTCAATCTCCCTCGGACTGGGGCTCCATGCAAGATCTCACCTCGTGGGGTCTCAATGATCCTAAGAAAGGTGAGAAATCAGCCCAGAACTACACGGGAGGAGCTGGTCAATGACCTGAAAAGAGCTGGGACCACCGTTTCCAAGGTTACTGTTGGTAATACACTAAGACGTCATGGTTTGAAATCATGCATGGCACGGAAGGTTCCCCTGCTTAAACCAGCACATGTCAAGGCCCGTCTTAAGTTTGCCAATGACCATTTGGATGATCCAGAGGAGTCATGGGAGAAAGTCATGTGGTCAGATGAGACCAAAATAGAACTTTTTGGTCATAATTCCACTAACCGTGTTTGGAGGAAGAAGAATGATGAGTACCATCCCAAGAACACCATCCCTACTGTGAAGCATGGGGGTGGTAGCATCATGCTTTGGGGGGGTTTTTCTGCACATGGGACAGGGCGACTGCACTGTATTAAGGAGAGGATGACCGGGGCCATGTATTGCGAGATTTTGGGGAACAACCTCCTTCCCTCAGTTAGAGCATTGAAGATGGGTCGAGGCTGGGTCTTCCAACATGACAATGACCCGAACCACACAGCCAGGATAACCAAGGAGTGGCTCTGTAAGAAGCATATCAAGGTTCTGGCATGGCCTAGCCAGTCTCCAGACCTAAACCCAATAGAGAATCTTTGGAGGGAGCTCAAACTCCGTGTTTCTCAGCGACAGCCCAGAAACCTGACTGATCTAAAGAAGATCTGTGTGGAGGAGTGGGCCAAAATCCCTCCTGCAGTATGTGCAAACGTGGTGAAAAACTACAGGAAACGTTTGACCTCTGTAATTGCAAACAAAGGCTACTGTACCAAATATTAACATTGATTTTCTCAGGTGTTCAAATTTGCAGCTGTATCATACAAATAAATAGTTAAAAAATCATACATTGTGATTTCTGGATTTTTTTTTTTAGATTATGTCTCTCACAGTGGACATGCACCTACGATGACAATTTCAGACCCCTCCATGATTTCTAAGTGGGAGAACTTGCAAAATAGCAGGGTGTTCAAATACTTATTTTCCTCATTGTAGATACTATGGTTTTGGCTTGCTAATTTCTCCAACAATGCATCGTACTGTGGTGGTTAAGCAGTTAAGCAGGAAATGCGCCCCTGATGAACACACATATTCCTGTCACACACATCTCCAACTCAGCATTGATGACATGCTATGGCCTATGATGTAGTCTTACTCAGTCCCCCTTCTTTCTCTTTAACAGTTAAACAGAAAGGACAGCTGGAGAAGGAGAGTGGTCTGCGGATTCTTGAGGCTGGACTGAGTGAAGTAAGTCAGAGGAAAGGAGTTTTTCTATCTCCCTCCCCCCCACCAATAATGGCAGGCATCCTCCGCTCCCAGTGTTCAACCCCATACTGAGCATGTTTTACTCAAAATCTGTCCCTTAACGATATGGTTCTGTCTTATAACATTCTGTCTTATGTGTTTCCAAATGCATGTGACTTTTTTTCTTCGGCTGACATTTACTTTCATTGTCATTCTTTTCCATAAAATGGAATGGACATTCTGCTAGATAGTGACAACTACAGGATTAATGAGTTCACAATATTGCTAAACTAGTATGTTATGCTCTACTAGCAATGTTATCTAAATTCCATTATCCTTGCTGTTGGCTTATTATTTGAGTATTGGAAGCAACATCTACATTTATGCATTTGGCAGACGCTTTTATCCAAAGCGACTTACAGTGCACTTATTACATTGACAATCCCCCAGAGCAACCTGGAGTTAAGTGCCTTGCTCAAGGGCCCAACAGTGGCATCTTGGTGGTGCTGGGGCTTGAACCCCCAACCTTCTGGTCAGTAACCCTGAGCCTCAACCACTGAGCCACCACTGCCCCCGATTATACAACAATAATTTTAAAGTTCTCGTAATGTAGTAACCTTACAAAAACGTTCTGTGGCATAATTGGTACAGTAAAAGCACAGTATCTACTGTAGATGGTAATTCCATGGCATCCTTACCATATATACCATGGTACTGTATGATTATCTTATTCATATACATTACTATGGCATTTACATGGTCTTCTAATGTACTTCAAAGAATACAATGGCAATCCTATGGTACATTCTCCAAAACAAACATGGTAACATCATGGTACTTTTTGGTACTCTTTTTAGTGAGTGTAAAATGCTCTATTACTGTAAATTATTATAACATTAAACATCAAAAGCCAAATCTTATAATATAAATGCCATTTATATTAGATTTATTTTATAATGTAATATCAATAGTACCTCCTAATAGCACTATTACCTCATGAAAATGCAGTGTTTGTGTTCAATAAGTGTGTGTGTGTGTGTGTGTGTGTGTGTGTGTGTGTGTGTGTGTGTTTTGCCATTAAATAGATCTAAGTGGCTCTCTCTGTCACTGATTCAACAGGCTGTCTGCTGCAGTGGCAACATGCCAAATATGCTCTGTCAATCAAAATGGCCACACAACAGAAAGAGAGTGGAGAGACAGATGGTTATTAGTTATCTCAATCAAATACATAGACAGAGATGTTTATAGACTATTGCCTAACATGCAGATATTTGGCAATTTCACTGGATACTGTAAACTAAAATAAATAAAAGTGCCATTCTGCATGAAACAGAAATCCTGTTATGACATAAACAATACCGACAGGGATATATCAAAGATGTTGTTTAATAACTTAGACTGTAATCTGTAAAACTTGTTTTGCTTTTGTTCTGGTCTGGATAATCTGAATCATCTGTGAGGATATCCTTACAGTGTTCTGAGATGTTAAGGGAACACTGATCAATTGATACTGTTCCTATGCCGGGGCATTTGATGCCTTACCCATCCCTTAAGTCTGTTGTTTTGGTTGTAGGTCTATAAAGCTCAATGAGAAATAGTTCTACATAGCCTTGTTGTTCAACAGCAAAACTTGAAGAACTGTCTTTCTGGTGAAGATTGTTTATGAAATTTCTGTCATCATTTATTCACCCTTATATTGTTCCATATCCAAATAGCTTCCTTTCCCCTGTGAAAAACAAAGGTATGGTCCATATAAGGTACACTGTAAAAAATTTCCCCGTTAATTTACAGTAAATTACAGGCAGATAGATTTACCTGTAGAATGCTGTAATTTTACAGTGGACCTGCTGTAATCTGAAACAACAGTTTATTACTGTAAAAATTTCCCCGTTAATTTACAGTAAACTACTGGCAGCTAGATTTACCTGTAGATTGCTGTAATCTGAAACAACAGTTTATTACTGTAAAAAATACTACAGTACTGTGCTGTAGAAAATATAGGCTGCACAGTATAATACTGTCAGGTTTTCGGCTGCCATTATATTGTTATATTACTGTTCCTGCTGTAATCTTCACAAACTTTGAAACATTTTAGTACTCTAAAATGTGATCTTTACATTTACAACTACTAAAATCTGACAATTTAAAATGTGCATTCTAAAATAAAAAACACGCTGAAAATTGCTAGCAAACAAATGGCTCAAACAAAAGATGACCTTAAAACATGCTTTTATTAAAGCTAATAACATCAAATCTTCAATGAATTACATTATTTCTGCTTCACCAGAGAAACTGGGTAACTCAATACTTTGATTTCACATAAACATCTGCGACCAGAACATAATGCTGTGATGTCACAAACATTTGGTTGCAGAACTCAATGCTGTCACTATGTAAACATCTTGTTACAGAACTCAATACTGTACTGTCACAAACATTTGGTTGCAGAATTCAATACTGTACTGTCACAAACATCTGGTTGCAGAACTCAATGCTGTGACCATGTAAACATCTTGTTACAGAACTCAATACTGTACTGTCACAAGCATCTGGTTACTTAACTCAATACCGTCACAAACATCTAGTTATAGAACTTCATGTAAACATAGTTGGACAGCACAATGCTCCGACTTCACCTGATTAAATAAAGCCCCACTCAAAGTCTATGAGGTTTTTTAAGAGGGTGGCCACATGCAAATTCACAGTGGTTGCCTTTCTCTGGACAAGCTTCCCCGTCTTCTTGGACACCACCTTTGCCTGGCAAGCTTTTGTTCCTCTCTCGGGGTTCACACCAACAAAGCGTCTACAATGTAATTACAGAGAAATATAATATATTAGGTGAGGCAAGTAAAGATTAATTGCACTTTAGACATACAAAACCCAATGCATTCAGAATATAAATATTCTAGGTTGTTGCCATTATGGCAGTATTTGCATCATGTTTAGTTTAAGTTTGATCTGAGGCATTTGGAGACCTAAGTATTTTAGAGTAATGAAGACAGCATTAGGCTATATATCTTTGTCAGTGGTGTTAAAGGGATAGTTTACCCCAAAATGAAAATGTTGTCATCAAAAAGAAAGAGAAAGAGTTTCTTTCTTCTGTTGAACACAAAAGATGATATGTTAAAGAATGTTGGTAACCAGACAGTTGGCAGTTGTCCATAGTAGAATCAAAAAATACTATGGAAGTCAATGGGTCAACTGTCTGGTTCCCAACATTCTTTAACAGAAGAAAGAACCTCATACAGGTTTGGAACAACATGAGGGTGAGTAAATTACCCAATTGTCATTTTTGGGTGAAATCCCTTTAAGCAGATGGGTTTTAGGACTTTGGTCTGAAAATATTAAGATAAAAATAAATGTTACAATGCTACCCCTAAATGAGTTCAGAACTGTATTTGAAATGTAAAATAAAATTATTTCTTTATTTCTCCTAAACACGCAAGTCCCTTAAAGCAACTAATTATGTTAGTCGACTGGATTGTTCAGACTGGTCATGGATTTCTACAAACGGCTGGTGCAACGATAGGTAATGTATGGCATCAAATGGTGGACCAACAGTGCAAGTGCATAAACACAGCACGCAAGTGAATTACAACAGTGTGAGCACCGTGACAAAGCTGGCATGTAAACATGCAGAACACTCAAAGGACAAAAAATATGATTGTGCGCACATATTAACAAATAACAAAGCCGCGAGTCCTGACAGGTTCCACACACACGAGTTCTTATTTTACATGCAGCTGAAATCTTTGCACACAAGTCAGGTTTGACACTCAGGGCCGGGGCCCAAACCTTCCTGTTAACAAATGCTATTGGCTGCTGGCCAAATTGCAGCTCCTCTTATTTTGATTGGCTGCTTGTATGCCGTGAATGCGGTCCTCCTGTTGCGATTGGCTGTTTTGGCCCTCAAAACAGAAAGCGGGATCTGGGATGACAGACTGTAAGAAGGTAAGTTTTCTTTCCAATTTCATGTGTTTATCTATGGTGTTTATATGTAACGGGTATAACAATTATACTGTTAAATTTATGTATCATTTGGGTAGAATTAACACAAAATTGTTCATTTACATATGCCTGATGTATTAAAAATATATATATAATTCCATCGATACAATGATGTCTTTTGACTAGCTATTTTTAGTTAACATCAAGAGGTGTCGTGTTACTTTATCTATGTTACACAAGTCAATTATGTAAAAATGTCCTAAATATTTAAATCAATACATGCAAACTTGGGTCAGCCATTTTAGAAGAATCAGGTCAAAAGACATCATTGTATCGATGGAAAAGAAATTGTAAAAAATACATCAGATCAATTTTGTGTTAATTCTACCCAAATTATACATAAATTTAACAGTACAATTTTTGTACCCTTTACATATAAACACCATAGATAAACAGACGTATGAATTTGGAAGAAAACTTACCTTCTTACAGTCTGTCATCCAGGATCCCGCTTTCTGTTTTGAGGGCCAACAACAGCCAATCGCTGTGAATCAAAATAAGAGGCCAACAGCCAATAGCATTTGTTAACAGGAAGGTTTGTCCTCGAGTGTGGGATTTGAGTGTGGCATGTTTACATTTTACGTGCAAGCTGTGTCAGGGTGCTCAAATTGATGTAATTCAGTTGCGTGCTGTGTTTATGCGCTTGTGCTGTTTTGTCCACCATTTGTCGGCATAGAAATTAGAGAGAATTACTCTCTCTATTCAAAACATGCAGCATGACAATACATTTGGCCTGAACCCAGTGCTACGTTTGAATGCACGTGCAAACATAAACTTCAAGTCACTATCAAAAGAAACTACTGTAATCATAAAGTCAATATAGGAACAAGAGAAAGTCACCAATTTAACATTCCTGAACAGAGCTGATAAGAGGGACTAAATGTCTAGCAGAGGATTTACCTTTGAACAAACTCCAATGTCCTTGCAGCTTCTTCTTGGTACTGCAAATTAAAGACATAGTAGGTGGCAAAAACTGCAGCCAGGCCAGTGATGAAGGTCTGTTGGATGCCTTCACAGATTACGTTGTTTTCCACACTGATCATCCAACCTCCTACAGTGACTTCATCCCCAGCAACTGATTCAGACAACAAATATAGTTAATGTCCCGAATCAGTATCAAATACGGGTATGAGTGCCCTATTACTGGCTAAAACACACACAATTAAATTGAGCAGTATATTTTTTCTCTATGTACACTGAGTATCATAAGTTATACTGCTGCAAATCAATACTTTCCCAATGACCTTTGAAGGCTAAAACAACAATAAGTTACACTTAAGAGCATAACAAAACATAAGTTAAAGGGTTAGTTCACCCACAAATTTAAATTATCCCATATAACTCACCCCTCAAGCCATCCTAGATCTATATGACTTTCTTCTTTCAGCCAAACACAATCTGTGTTAAAAAAATATAGATCTTTTTTTTTATTCTGATTGTGTTTGGCTGAGAGAAGAAAGTAATATAGATCTAGGATGGCTTGAGGGGTGAGTTATAGGGATAATTAAACTTTTGGGTGAACTAACCATTTAATGAGATTAATACAGAAAGAGAGCAATTACACAGTAGGTTCTATACTTCACAGTAAATTTTTTGTCACATTGTTTGAAAGGGCATGTAACTGTCTTGCCTTCGGTAAAATGACTTTTCAGATGTAAAAGAAGACCACGGATATCCTCACACTTACAGCTGCACAAGTCAATATGGCATGTTAAATCACCTAGACTATCTGGTTTAGTCCTATTCTTTCCATATTTATGGCCATAAGTGTGACACTTGAAGGCTGAAAACTTAGAAAATGTTCGTGTGCATTCAGGGAAACCACACTTAACTGATGCATTCGGCAAAAAAAAACTATGAGCTCGCATGTGCCTGACATACGCAAATGTGTTGTTGCATGTTTTAGCACAAATGTTGCAAGTTATCATTTTTACACTACAATCCACAGACCTCCAGTGAAAAATAATCTTATATTTTAACTCAGACAATCTTTAAGCTCTCTCTAGGAATAGTAAAAGTGTTGCGTAAAACTGAGGCAACTGTTAGCCTCATTGATTTAGTGCACATTTCAATAAACCCTACAACAAATGGTAAAATAAAGCACAATCCCTGACGTAGATTTGGTAATCAAGTAAATATCACAGGATAACACTTTTATCAGTTTGTGACTTACCTTGATAAATTGACGAAGAGTAGATGAATGCAGGTGAAAGCTCCGTCCACGATCTGTGCTGGCAGGGTCACAGTCGGAGTTCAAATCGTCTTTCTGAATTGAATCGTCTTCTTACTCGTTCTTCTCACGTAATAAAATATTTAAGTAATGTAGTTAAACCTTTAATGTAGCCTAATGTTAATTATTTTTTACTGCGCGCATGGTGATGGAAATCTATGAGTTGTGATTTTCCTGCGAGTTGTGACTGTGAGCGGGCTCAAGCACGTGACTAGACTGAAAAAAATACTGTATTATCCAGTAACACTGAACAGTAGCTTGCCGTTATTATTTTGCTTGTAAAATTCAGCGTCATTTACAGTATTCAACTGCATTTATGAATAACGGTAAATTACTGTTCAAAATTTCCCGTATTTTTACAGGATTTTTTTACAGTGTAGAATGTTAGGGACTTTCAACCTCAGTCACCTTTTAGTTCCATTGTATGCTGTGGGACCAGGGTGCAAATCACAACATATGCTGGCCTCTTCAGTGAGGCCAATAAGATGTAATTCAATGTAAAGCAATCCATTGAAACCACATTTCCTACTAAAAGTAGGAATGACCAAAGTTTCTGACTGATTATGTATTGCACTCCCTGCTTTTCCCAGAAGAGCAAGTCAGAAAGAGTCCATATGTTTGTAAATGATCAAGGGCATACTATGGGATTAATTCGTTTTAATTAGTTTTTAGTTTTAGTGGAGTTTTTAGCTTTGTACATGTCTTAGTGGTGTGCAAGAGACGTTAAATTATGTGTGACGAGCGATAGCGAGACAAACAAACCCAAAAGCAGAGGAACAGTTTAAAGGATTTATTTACAATAAATGTGAGCAGTCACTGTGGATGTCAAGGATCCCAGCACTGGCTGCAGCAGAGGGGAGAACTGACAGAGAAGCGTGCACACTGTGGCCACACCCGGGGCAATCAGTGAAGAGTGTGTTAGTAGAATGAGTGTGTGCATTGTGGAAGTCAGGAATAGATTCTTGGAATCCTCAGTTGAAGCTTAGTGAGGTGTAGAACATCACCCAGCAGGGTGGGGCGATCTAGCTCCTGATACACGGGCAAAGATGAGGTATCCTTCATGGAAACCCAGCTGACATGCAGCAATCTGGAAAGCAGCCCGACACGTGGGCAACCAGCATATACACGAGACAAGACCCACTAGGCAGAGAGAGTGATGTCACACCAAACAACAGTTTAGCAAAGATACTGAGAACACAAAGGGTTTAAGAAGGGAGTGAATAGGAGAACAGGTGCTTGGCACACTAATCAGTAACATGATCAACTTCAATGTTCCCATGGAAACGCCAGTAATACATGCTGGCCGTGCCTGCGAGACATGAGGGAGAGAAAATAACAACACAAAACAAACCGGCAAACTCACCGGAGCTGTGACATTATGAGCATTTAGAATTCATCCACAATAATATGAGTAAAATGTTGAATTTTAATTGTCCCCAGCATATGAAAATAAGTGCTAAGTGTAACACATAAATGCAGTTTACACAAATTTCAATCTAGCTACAAATTTTAAATGGTATTGTGAACTCTGTTAACATGTAGCCTATTTACATGTCTGATGGTTTGTAATGTAAAATGTTTGCTTTTATTTTATTTATTTTATTTTTTTGGCTTTGCACAATCACAGAGATAGATATTTTTAATTTTCAACTTTCCTTCGCTGTGCCGTTTTCTGCGATTCTCCCATTACAGAAAACCCAAGCATTGATTGTTTGCCAAGAATTCACGTCAAACATATTCCTATTGAAAGCAGTACTTTGATAGCATCCTCCCACCTCCACAAATTGTTTTCCAATCCAATTATTGCTGTCTCCATGCCAACGTAAGACAAACACAACAAAATAAAAAGGGGGGTGATAAAATAAATGAAAGGGTGCATGTTTTTTGACACATTAAGCAAGAAATACAGCCATCTCACTAAGACAATAACAGGATTAGCTCAAGTGCTGTCAGTCTGTGAGCTGACATAATGCAGACTATAATATTCATAAAGAAATTAAGTGAAGAAGGTTTTGAGGGGTGGTGGATGGACATGATGAAAGGGGAGGGTGTGCGTTGCATTCACATTGATAAATATTCATTGAGGCCTCTCAGTGGAGGTGAGAATGTAATCAAGTAGGGTATTGATGTGCCTGCAGCCTTTATGAACCTGATCTAAATGAGCTTTCCAATAGAGAATGCGACCATAAGGCCTCAGTATGTGTGCCACAAACAAGCAAAGAGCGAGAATACATCAGTTTGCAAAGCAAATTGCACTTCTTCAAATGTATCCATTATATTTTCTCCACTATAACTGCTGTGTATGTAGTAAAAACTGTCACAGAGTGAACTTTCCCCAGCAAAAATGATTTGAATTTGACAGTTTAACTTATTTAGGAAACCATTCTAACATTTCAGAGACATACAATACATAAATTATTAATACATTTTAAAAATATCAGGTTTCTTCTTGAACGAATTAACGTGTTGGTTATGCTTAATATCAGCATTGACCCTTTTGTGCCTTCTTTATCAATTTTCAATGATAATCAATTTACCAGCAATGATTTTCCATTGTGAAGTGCAAGTAAAGTGTCCCAGCCTATTTAACCCAGAGCACTCATTACAACACATTGTAGATGACAGTGGGTCGTCTTACTAATTTTTAGCCCTTTCTTTCCATTCCTCATATCACTCTCTCTCTTTACATACACACACACACACACACACACATGCTCACCTCTGATAATAATTTTCACCTTGCTATGCAAGTGCTGTCTAAAATTTGTCATGTTGTTAGTAATTAGCCTTAATCATGGCTGCTCTGCAGGGGTTGGCGGGGGAGCGAGACTCTCAGCTGGAATGGAAAGAGATGTGGAGTGAAATTATTTCAGCTCTGTGAATGTGATCAGATAAAGCTGAAATCATAGCTACTGCACAAAATAAAAAGGCATGCAGAGCCACGAATAGGAGTGTGAGAGTGTGTTTCAGTGAATAAGTGTGCAGAGGTGTGTGAGTGTGAGTAGGTGGATTGATGCAGGTTATGAAAGGGATAAGTAGAAAAAGATGGATATATTTCTAGGAGAGATAAAGAGGATAGAGCTGATTGTAAATGGCAACAATGAATCTGGATCAAAGAATGGAGAGGAGATAAAAAATAAAAAAAATAGAAAAGAAAAGAAAAAAATGAAAAAAGAAAAGAAATGAAAAGAAAAGAAAGAAGCCTTCCCATGGGTGCTAATCAAGTCTAAGATTCCTCTGCTCTCACCTCATGCATGACTGAAAAGCTCTCTCTCTCTCTCTCTCTCTCTCTCTCTCTCTCTCTCTCTCTCTCTCTCTCTCTCTCTCTCTCTCTTCTCTCCTTCTCCAAAACTAATGACAAAAATGCTTAGCTTGATATCTGATATGACAGTAGTGGATGTGACTGTGGTAGATGCAGACTGAGGTAAGTAAATGTCAGAGAGATAAGGAGGGAGGATCGATAGGCCTTCCACAGTTCACACCTCAACGTGGGCATGCGCAACATTTAATATGAAGACATGATTATTTTATGTGATGTCTAAATGTCATATATAGCTCTTGTCTGTAGTGCTTTGTTATTGTACTATTGTGTGCATGCATAGAGTTCATAGGCTGCTGCATAGTGAAACTATGTTTTTCATTTTAACACAAAGTATTTGTACATTGGTGTAATTTCTTCCATGATAACACAAAACATACAAAATGGCAGGGATGCAGAGTGTTATATCGTAATATCAAATAGATTTCACACATGTCCATATATTCTGAAATCTGGTAGAGAGGATGGTACAAAGGATGGTGTGAAATTGCTGGAATGGGGAAATTTCTTTTTTCAGTTGATAGTTGATAAATGTGTTGATTAATGTTTTAATGAACTCATTTGCTGGCCAGTATATCATTTCTTTCTCCTTGTAAAAGATGAACCTCTTTATAGCTTATTCCTTGATTAAAGAGAGAGAGAGAGAGAGAGAGAGAGAGAGAGA
Organism: Xyrauchen texanus; assembly: GCF_025860055.1. Lineage (NCBI taxonomy): Eukaryota > Metazoa > Chordata > Actinopteri > Cypriniformes > Catostomidae > Xyrauchen > Xyrauchen texanus. The sequence continues at coordinate 37,610,767 of NC_068276.1, forward strand.
GAGAGAGAGAGAGAGAGAGAATGGGTGTATAAGGGATGAAGAAACACAAGGCCAAAGGATGGAAAATTAAAGGCAATGGGAAATAGGGAAAGCAATAATATTGGGATGTAAGAGAGAAAAAACTGAAGGAGATACACAGCCCATAAAAGGCAAAATAAAAATCCTGACCGTTTTTCCTGCTTTCTATCACTGCCAGAGGTCACAAGGGGCACACAACACCTGGTGATATCACCCACCCCCTGACCACCTGTATGTCAGCTGGCGCAGTTGTCATAGCGACAGCGACTTTGCCACCTCACGTCAGCTATGATAGGGGTTTCCATAGCGACGAAATCCGAGACACTCAATGTCAGCTGTACAGGCCTATCGTTAACACACAGTCTTTGCTGAGCAGTTGGTGAGAAGTGTGGGAGACATCCAGGTGTAGATAGGTGATGGAAGGAGAGCCTTAAAAATAGCCGAGCCCAGTCCATCATCACCTAAAACCTGGTGATATTTTCTGTGTCGCTCTCTGAAGCTTTCATCTGTCCAATTGCCTTGAGATGATACTATTTCCATTGTGGTGTCAGATTATAGAACAATAACAAATTGAATACTCTCAACAAAATGTGAGATGAGAAAGATATGAATTCGGAATTCAAAGAAATACAAAACAAATCCTTTAGCTGCAACACAACTGAATTGCAGCAGCATTGTTCTCATGGAAGTTAAAACAGAATGTTCTGAAAAGTTGTTGAATATGGCACTTTACAAAAAAGTAAATAAAAAATATATTTATTTGAAAACAAAGCTTTTTTTGTATGATGCTAGACAGTTTACAAAAAAAAAACTGAAAATACAAAGCAGGCTGCTTCGGGTGAGTAAGGTTGACATTTAATAGAATCAGTGGTTCCAGAGCCTATGACTTGAAAAGGAAGAGAAAGACTGGCCTATAATTATTACTATCAGATAGGTCAAAGTTGAGCAGTGAAGGTTATGCTGGCTACTTTCAAATCAGATGGGACACTGGAGGCACTGCTCCAGAAATGTACTCATTCATGTTATTCCAAACCAAATTACTTTGGTTTGGTTGAAAATCCAAGCTGATCGACAGAGGTGTCCCCACTCCGACCATCAACCTCGCCAGAGAGTCTGGTTATCTACAAGAGGCCCTGCAAGAAACTCAGCCTCAGGTACATTGTTCTGTTCAATTGTAAGACAAATCAATTCTGTAACATACATACTGGAGCTACCTGCTAACTACCGCATCTCTCCTTCCTTTCATGTGTCATTGTTGAAACCTGTCCACCAACATCTGACCCGGGAACCATGGATCCTGAACCTCCTCCTCCATTGGAGATAGACGGATCACCTGCTTACATGGTCAGAGAGATCATAGACTCATGTCATCGAGGGGGCCAGATGCAGTACCTGGTGGACTGGGAAGGTTATGGACCTCTTTGGTAGCCGCCAAGGACAGTCTGGACCCATCATTGATCCATGAGTTCCACCGAGTGCATCGTAATCGTCCTGCACCACGACCAAGGGGATGACCCTGAAGAACACCGGGAGTTGTTCATAGGGGGGGAAGTCACCATTTTTCTATGGTGACTTCCTGTTTGTACTATATAAATAGACATGGTTTTCTGAGTGACGCTAGTGCCTATAGGTACATTATACCCAGCAGTAATGTTAATGGTGGTATACAATGTACTGTAGGGATATCGAGTTCTCGTACTTTGCGAGGTATTGCCACTTTCACTGCCTTACCAAGCTTTATTCTCTTTGCCTTGTTTATTGCCTACATGTTATGACCATTGTGCCTGCTTTCTGGATTACCCATATTGGATTACTGTTTTTCTCTGTTTACCTGGTTGGACTGATTAATTGTCTAATGACTACTTTGCCTGCTTCAATGGTTACTCTGCCTTGTGTCTTGGATTTTTTGCTTCTTGCAAATGGATTCTACCTTTGCCTCCATGTCGAGTTCCATATAGTGGCACACTTTAAAGCTTAAAGCTGCACTACTGAAGATTTCTTAAATTAAAATTAACAAAAGTTAATTTTCGAGTAAATAAAAAATACATTTGTGTTCAAAACCTTGTTCTTGCCTTACTCCAATTCACTACAGAAGGCATACAATAATAATTTGAGCTGTTGGCCATCCTCGCATGTTTATGTCATGTCCATGCGCACAGAAAAGACCCGGCTACTTAATCACGCATGTGGTGGCTGGGGGAAGCTAAGGCTGTTTAGTCATTCGAATATCAGGACAGCGGTAGTAGGCCAGCAGTTTTCGGTTGGATATTTACCTGTTAACAGTTTGGTGTTTACTTGCTAAAATGCTTGGATATGTTTTCTGGTAGGGTTGCTGAAGCTTATGGGATGTCATGCTTTAATGAATTTAACATTACTATGTGTTGACCAAACGCAAAGACTTTCATTGTTAAATTAAGGGAATAGTTCACCCAAAAAATTTAATTCTCATTATTTACTCACCCTCATGCTATCCTAGATGTGAATTACTTTCATTCATTTGCAGAATATAAAGTTTTTAAAAGAATATCTCTGCTATGTAGGCCCTTACAATGTGAATGGTGTCCAGACATAAGAAGCTCATACATGTTCCATTTCACTTTCACTTGAAATCTGGGATGGAAGGAAGGTGAGTAAATGAAGAGAGAATTTTCATTTTTGGTTGTAATGTCTTTACTAATATTCATGACTTCTTATTATTTTGTGCGTGTGTGTGTGTGTGTGTGTGTGTGTGTGTGTGTCACTATTTTCTCATTTATTTTACCCAAGTCACAGAAATGTTGCCACTTTCCAATGCCCTTTTAGAAGATGTCTGTAAGTCTGTTACAGACATTTGACCATTTAGAATTAATCTAAAATCTACTATTGAAATTGAATTAGTGGATATTATCCATGGCAATAAAAAGCAACTTGTGGATCATATTATTCTGAAGGTATATGATGAGTTTTGGTAATGAAAAAAAACTTGAATTTAGGTAATTTTGCTGTGAAAATATTGATATCCATTGCATCATCGTGAATGCATGAGAGAATCTTGTTCAGCAGTGGTACACATTTTCTTGAGTTCTTTTAGTGCTAAACAACATAAGCTGCTGTGAACCAGCTTCTCTCAAAGGGCTCAAGAATGTGCAATAGACATCATGGTTTTCATTGAAAAATGACAAAAATTCCAAGATGTTTCTCACCAAAACCTTATGTATAACTTCAGAACACTTGGAATATGAAGAACAAGTCGCATGGTCTACTTTAATGATACTTTTGGGTCCTTTTGTTTTTTTTATTAAAAATGAGTCACTATTAACTGCCATTGCATTGTTAAGACGGCCCACATTATTCATTAAAACATCTCCTTTTGTGTTCCACATAAAAAAGTCATAAGGGTTTGGAATGACGTACGGGTGAGAACATTATGACAGAAATTTCATTTTTGTGTGAACTATCCCTCTAAGATCAGGTGAAGTATCTTTGAGGAAAGGAGATGGGTACAATTTCAGGGAGGAGGTGAGTATAGCATGATGTACACAGTAAAGTGCTGGACAAATAATCTTGTAGCAGTTTAGGATTCGGTGGGTTGTGATGGAGTCAGGAGGAGGTAGAGGTAAGGTTGTGTACGAATGCACCACTGCTGTTGGCCGCTTTACTCTCAAATTAGCAGGAGGCACATCCTGTTAAATGGTGCATCTGACTGTGTTTGTGAATACATTTGTGCACATTTCTGAGGAATTATTTGACACTGTTTATGCATGGATGCAGCCATTAGCTGATGAATTCTCCAAGCACCACTTAAACAGATAATGCAGGAAAGAGCAGAAAATCATCTATGACAGGCAGACATTTTAACTTCGATTCCCTGATGTGTGAGTGTGATTGAGAAAGTGAGATAGATTGTGTGTATCTTTGTGTGTGTATCTCTATGGATTATGAACAAAATTATGCATGCTTGTTTTGATAGAATAGTCTTAGTGAGAGGCTTGTAAACCTTGTCTGCTTATTTACTTTCTGTTATTTCACCTTAATTTAACTAGGTAGCCCATTTAAATGCAAATGCTCATTGTAGAATTGAAGCTTGGAGAGGTAGCAAGGGACAGTTCAACCAGAAAAAATAAAGAAAGAGAGAGAGGCCTAAATGAAAATAAAATGTCTATAATTAAATGCAGCTGTTACAAATAACATATAAAGAAATAAATAAATACACAGTATTTAAGAGTTTGCAGATAGGTTGAGTTGTAGAGTTGAAGTTTAAGTGCATGTCAGGTTTTCATTGAAACACCACTGCAGACATGTTAGTTCATATTGTTTAATTGTCAGACTTTTCATCATTCATTAGTGAGCAAAACCTCTGTGAGCCTTCCTGGTCTTTCTCACTCCCTGCATTGACTCTCTTTTCATTGTCCCTTCTATCCCTCCTTTCACACCACAAGAGAGTAGAAGTTGATGCCATGGCATGTCAAGGTAGGGATCTGCTGTTGATTAAGATCTTGCATTTATAAGAATGTTGCAATATGTTAACAAAAAAGGTTACAGGGTTAGTTCACCAAAAAATATCAAGATATAAATATCTTGTCATCATTTACTAACCCTTGTGCAGTTCCAAACCAGGGGCATTTCTAGGGTCAGTAGACTTCTGGGTCTTACCCCAGAGACATCCATGTATGGATCATAATACACAGGGTACATTTTAAAACATGTTTAAAAGTTAACTCTGCAAAGAATACATTGAAAAGAAAAGAAAAGAAAAAAGAAACATTGATGCCTGAGCATAAAATTAGTTTCAGATCTTCCAACTGCTTTATTCCACCACTATAGACAATCACCCACAATTCTCCCTAATAATACTGCAGAGTGCTATTATAATTTGTAATCAAACTCATAGAACACATAGGCTATATGTTTAAAAGCTAAAAATCCAGAGTCTAATTAGGAACCTGCCTTCAGAATATCCACAAATTATTTAATATTCATCAACAAAAATGCATTACCACAAAGTCATACATTCTGAGATGTTAGATTTACAAACAAAAGTATTACACATAAGGTTTAACATGTGCACTGCTGCAGCCATTAATGACAGAAAAGTCAGTCTATTTATATGTAATATTATGTTGACAGTAAATCCCAACTTCTTTCTAATTACAAAATTTGTATAAGCTATTTTTGTAAGAATAAATAAATACATATTGAATAAATAAAGATTCTCTAAAATAAGAAAAGATTCTTTACCCATTCATCAAGCACAAATTACATTTTATATCATCTAATCTTATTATACACAAACAGGTAGATACACAACACACACACACACACACACACACACACACACACACACACACACACACACACACACTTAAGCCAATTATATTTAAACATGGAGAAAAGTCTTGCACAAGCATTAGGCATCCAGATCAGATCAAGTGAAAGCCTGACCACAGAACCACACAAGGATATCTTGGAAACAGAGCATTCATATAATCGTTGTGTGTGTGTGGGTGGATTTGGGTTTGGGTTGTTTACGAGAATTTTATTTACATTACAAACTGATAATTACAAGGTTATTATGCTATAAATGTGGTTTATGAGGACAATTATAGTGTCCCCATAAATCAAATCGCTTAAAAAAACATACCTAACAGTGTTTTTGGAAAATTTTTAAATGCAGTTTTTTGTGAGGGTTAGGTTTTGGGGTTGGGTTAGGGTATAGTATCTATAGTTCGTACAGTATAAAAATCATTATTATACTATGGAGTGTGTGTGTGTGTGTGTGTGTGTGTGTGTGTGTGTGTGTGTGTGTGTGTGTGTGTGTGTGTGTGTGTGTGTGTGTGTGTGTGTGTGTGTGAGTGAGTGAGTGCGTGTTGGGAAGACTGGCTGCACAAGGGCTAGTCAGAAAGTTCACTAGCTTTTCTCTCACACATACAGTAGAAATCAGAGAACCTTTTTTTTTTTTTTTTAAATACACAAACATGAAAAAATATCTATATCAGAATTATAAGAAAGAACTCTTTTATTCAGATTTATGATGCCGATAAATAAATACAATAAACAATAGAAACATGTCAATAATATACAATAAAAATAAATAAAATAAACTATAGAAATATTCAAATAACATTAATGGGATATACTTCACTCGAAGTGAAAATCCTGTTATCCTTTGCTCACCCTCATGTTGTTCCAAACATGTTTGACTATCTTTTTTTTCTGTGTAACACACACACACACTGTTTTTCATTGTACAGAAAAAGATACAATGACAGTGAATTGTAACTGAGGCTGTCAGTTCCTAACAACTCTCTGTGCATGAAACAGTGTCTCCTTATGTTTAATCACTCCCGACAAGAGTGATTATACTTTTATATACTTTTCGCTTAACACTTACAGGGTTGTTAAGCGGCAAATAGTCAGCCTCATTTGACAATGCAATCAATAATTTATACAGTAGTTACACAAACCTGAAGCAGCGTTAAGTTGCTGATGATGGCTGAGGCTGTTTAACTTCTTTTGTCAAAAGTCCATTTCAATATTCTCACCAAGACTAGTGCACACCTACGAACCGTCTGTCTAAAAGCAATCGAGGTATTTACAGTACATCCAAAAATGTCTCATTGGCTGGATCATTTGCAATGTCTTATTGACTATTGGCCAGTTTATAAGTCAGTCTCAGTAGCCTACTTCTTGTCGGGAGTGATTAAACATAAGGAGACACTGTTTCATGCACAGAGAGTTGTTAGGAACTGACAGCCTCAGTTACAATTCACTGTCATTGTATCTTTTTCTGTACAATGAAAAACAGTGTGTGTGTGTGTGTGTGTGTGTGTGTGTGTGTGTGTGTGTGTGTGTGTGTGTGTGTGTGTGTGTGTGTGTGTTACACAGAAAAAAAAGATAGTCAAACATGTTTGGAACAACATGAGGGTGAGCAAAGGATAACAGGATTTTCACTTCGAGTGAAGTATATCCCATTAATGTTATTTGAATATTTCTATAGTTTATTTTATTTATTTTTATTGTATATTATTGACATGTTTCTATTGTTTATTGTATTTATTTATCGGCATCATAAATCTGAATAAAAGAGTTCTTTCTTATAATTCTGATTTTAAATTGAAACCTGAAAATGTTCTAGAATGGCAGACTCAGACATTTCTAAACACGTCTATGTGGCAGTTAATATAGCAGATTTACAATTGGTGTGTAAGCTGATCTTTTATTGCTGCAGTTGAAAAGTCTATAGGGAGGCAAGCTGGTGTATCTGTTGTGAAATGTAAATGGAGTTTTCCATAAAATCCCTGTTCACACTCTCAACTCATTAAAATGCATCTCAGAGTCACACTTGTGTCAAATATTAGACTGTCAGGAAACCCAGGAATACTATGCGAGAGATGAGTTTCTCAGTCTTTGCCATATTAGAAATTATTAAATGAAAGTATCCCCATGGCAACACAAATATTTGTTATACCAAAGGCCAACAAATGTGGACTTTGTGTCCACAGCACAATGGCACAAATTAATATCCACTTTACCCCTAATGATGGCTTTCAGCTTTGGCTCAACCAACACTGCAGCATCATTGGTGGTTTGATCGAACATCGGGGGGGCTGGCAATACATGGCGTGGGGCCTGGCTGGGGCCTGGTGAGACGGCGTGGGGCGTGGCCTGGCAAAAAAGGGCGCGGGAAGTGGGAACAGGGCAAAGCCAATGGAAAGTGAGGCCCTGAGAGGCTCGAGGGGCAGAGCTGATGCGAGGTGGAGCCATGGATTACTGGGAAATTACCTCCGTGTTCGTGTACATGGGCAGAGACTTTGAAACGACAGTTTCAAAAGATGGCAGCGCTGGTTCTGGGGCGGACGAGGCTGACAACGCTGGCTCTGGGACGGATGAGGCTGACAAAGCTGGCCCTGGGACGGACGAGGCTTCCAGCTCGTTGGCCGTGGCAGGCGTGGGCGCTGGCTCGTTGACCATGACGTGGGACTCCAGCTCAGCATCTGCCTCCCCCATAGTGAACACAGAACCAGTTATCTGCAGGACAAGGTCGATACACTGAGCAAGGCTTTGGGAACTGCAACTGCCAGGCATTAAATATGAGATTGGTTCACTCAATCCAAACCGGAAACAGTCTTTGTGGGCGACCTCATTAAAGTCCACATTGTTGGCCAAAGAGCAGAAGTTGTCAGGTATTCTGTAACAATGCTGAAAACAGGCAGATGAAGATAAGATGGTGAAGTGATGAACCCAAGTGCCGTTTATTTCCAAATGTGATATCCAAAAACCCGAACTACAAATGTGAACAAAACCAAACATAAACACGAACGACTTGACTAGACTTGACTATAGACTTGACATAAACAAAACAGGGCTTGACTTAAACTTGACTTGTCTTGACTAGACTAGACTAGACTAGACATGTCTTGGAACAAACAACATGGTTACATTCACAAAACCTGATAAAACCACATTTAAACCACAATTTTGGATGAAATGCAATGTTTTTGAACATCAAAATCACTATACAGTATAATACACACATTTATAAGGTATATCCTTAAATCAAGGCGTTGGACGTTTGGAGATGATAATGCAATTGCTGGAAATTATATGTGTGAATTGCTTCTGTTGTGGGTACTCTCAAGATTGTCTGCTTTTATGTCCATTGTGCCAAACAAATTGATTGAAAATGGTTCATGACACACTTTTGCTACGGACACATTGTGGACACACTGAGAGGACAGAATCATGTCACACTGCCCACTTTCTAGATTTAGGAGTCAGATTTCTTTACCTCTTCATTGCAGAGCCATGATAATTCTGCCTCAGACATCAAAGCAAATTATGTTGTCCTCTTAATGCAGAGGAAAGTGGGAGTAACACAAGGGGAGAAAAATGAAATGGAATCACAGATAATAAATTGATCCTGAAATACCAAGAGTGCTGCATACAACTTCAAAGCGTAACTCTTTTTCCTCTCTCTCTCTATCATTCATTCTCTTTCTTATGGGTCTGGGTATGAAAGCCCACTCTTTTTAGTGGATGCTATTTTGGCAATTCAGATTTTTTTAAAAACATTTGGCTCTGGGGCAATGACGGCTTGTTACAGAACCAATCAGATCGCATGGAAATTACTTGACTGTGGTGACATTTTTACAAAATGCCATTTTACGGTCATTACATTTTTCATGGCAGTTACAATTTGAAATTTCCACTTTGTGTTGCTAAAAACAAGTTAAATGTTTCCCAAAACAGATTTTTAAGGTTAATGTTCTATTAAGTTTGAAATCAACTAAATTTACTGCCCTACCCTAAACATTAAAACTAAACCTATCTGATAGAATATAAAAACGCAAATAATGATGATGTAATAAAAAGCAAATGTAACATGAAAAACAGAAGAGGTTTTTAAGTGTAATACTCTATATAGTTTTAAATCAACAGACCTACCCCCCTGCCCTAAACCTTAAATGTTATTCTTAAACCTAACCAATAGTGTCATACAAGCAAATGCGAGATGAAATACACTATTGCCAAAGCAATCATGTAATTTTGTGGTACTATTAGGACCCTTTAGGCTCACTTTTTGACCACGGTCCTTCACGTCACAAGTCGAGCTAACATTATTATGCCAAATTGATCATGCTTGAATAAGCTTGTAAATGTTTAATAGCTGTTTATGTAATGCAAACATTAAAATATATCGCCTTACAAGTCATGTGCTATAGTAAAAATGTTTTGATGTCATAAGATAGCATTGTGTGAGGAACAGCGAGCCACATTAAAAAGAGTTTTGCAAAAATGTTGGTCAAGTAGAGTGATTCTATGAGACCACTCTCTACCTTGAAGATACATTTTGATAATATTTCTCTTACACTATCATTTTGGTTTATTATTGGAATAAGCTCAAAGTCTTATTCATTTGTTGAAGATTTTGTATTTCTGCACACCATATTGATCACCTGTTGTCTTACTCTAATACTTACCCTTTAGGCTTTTACTGTAATAATGGGAGGTTAGTGTTGTGTGTCAAACCAAAAACCATTGTAAAAGCATTTTCTAAAGCTGCTTTATCCTTTATCAATATTGTACATAAGAGGTCAAAGATCCCTTTGCTTGGTTCTGGTTCAAAGTTCAGCTTTGCTATTATTTGCACTATTAGCTGACATTATATCCTCCTACACTAACAACAGATGGAGGGCATCCTAACTGCATGTGCAAAGAAGATGTGTGTTAACGAGGTGTTGGCACAAGGTATGCTAATATGGTGTGTACTGATTAGATTGTGTGAACCTGACAGATAAAGTGTGTGTGTGTGTGTGTGTGTGTGTGTGTGTGTGTGTGTGTGTGTGTGTGTGTGTGTGTGTGTGTGTGTGTGTGTGTAAGTGTGAGTGTGAGTCTGTACGTGTGTGTGTGTGTGTGTGTGTGTGTGTGTGTGTGTGTGTGTGTGTGTGTGTGTGTGTGAGCATGTATTTATCACTTTGTGGGGACCAAATGTCCCCATAAGGATAGTAAAACCTGAAATTTTTGACCTTGTGGGGACATTTTGTCGGTCTCCATGAGGAAAACAGCTTATAAATCATACTAAATTATGTTTTTTGAAAATGTAAAAATGCAGAAAGTTTTCTGTGAGGGTTAGGTTTAGGGGTAGGGTTAGGTTTAGGGGATAGAATATAAAGTTTGTACAGTATAAAAACCGTCTATGGAAAGTCCCCATAAAACATGGAAACACAACGTGTGTGTGTGTGTGTGTGTGTGTGTGTGTGTGTGTGTGTGTGTGTGTGTGTGTGTGTGTGTGTGTGTGTGTGTGTGTGTGTGTGTTCTGTCAGAGCTTGGGTGTTATAACTAAGTTTATTCTGCATTTTTTAGATTATATCGCAACTTAAAGATCATGATTTTAGCAGGTACATCAACCACTACTAACAACCATGCTGTGATGAAGCCCAGTCTGCCTGCTTTAAAGGCAACTTAAATGCCAACAGTTTCTGTGGTGGATCCCTGTGTGAAATGTCATATCGGAGCATCCTCTACACAGAAAACCCAGCTCTCTGTCCTCTCGCTCTTTCTCTCTCCTTCCTTTTCACTGGAGCAAGGGCTCCAGAGGATGGATGAAAGCGAGGGAAAAGAGGTTGACTCGCGACTTTGGAAACCTTTTACCATGGTCTGACCTTTTGGTCAGGAAAATAACGTTTGGTGGCGCTCTGCACAGGCATATCCACCCACCAATCAACCCCCGTAGTAGCTCTCCAAAGCCGTGTTTTTTTATTATTATTATTATTTATGAGTGTTGAAAACCAATAGTGTGGAATTCAAACCAGCTATTTTGACCTTCCAACCTGCAGTCTTTTTACATCATATGTCACTGACATGAGAGGCTGGTAGTTTTTATGAAAATTAAAGCCTCTGTATGTTATTTTAAAACTTGCATTAAAAGTATGGTAAAAGCTGTCGCTGTCATTCCATTAGAGCTATTCTGACAACAAATGCTTCAAACTAGACCAGCACTCCCACATGCTGTTCTGTGGCATTTTTATTTCTTAAAACCCTGACCATATTTCCTCATGTTTAAATGTGCACAATGTGATTTTTTTCATACAAAAAAAGAAATATTTCCATAAAAATATGTTTAAAATCAGGAACACTTTTGTGAGAAGAGGATTACAATCATATTACAGTCATATTTTACATTAAGCTGGACTGCCTCATGAGAGCCGCCGTGTTTAGTGGACATGGCCAATGAAATACCACTTTATCTTGGTCAGCCTCGGGGCATTTTACTCACTGAATAAATTACAACACGATCACACTGGAAGTCGACATGTCGCTACAGAATGTTCCAGTACCCTGATATCAGCTTCATTATGCCGAGTTACTGACAAGCGTTATCTCACATCATAGATTTTTGAATCAGTTCAAATGTGTTTATTTTTTCCTGTTATCATGTTACTTCAACAGCCTCAGAGACATGGGTTCTGGTCCGACATGGAAACCAGGAAGTAATAGCATTCACATAAACAAGAGTGAGCATGATTCTGAGATCGCATTTTCCCTGTAAGATTTTACCCCACTGAAGGATTGGGGTTGGGGTAAGGGGGTAGATTTAATAAAATATGCATTCCTGTTGACTGAATTACATAATTTACAACTAAAAACAACTTTCTTTACAACTCGCTTTTGGCGCCACTCTGTGGACATTTCACACGAAAACTGTAGCTCACAAATGCCCATACATTTAACAACATTTCTCTCTTTGGCCACTGGGGCAGTGCATTGAATTTCAGCTTACACAGACTGATTTTAGCAGAAGAACTTTCAACTTATTGACCTTTCGCTAAGCTGCCCCTTAAAAGCGTTTATGACCAGTAATGTCTCACTAACTTATGCAGAGCGCCAATTCTCTGACAAGCGTTTGCTTTTTTCCAATGAGAGTCTACGGGAGTAATGTGTGTTTGAGTAGTTTTAAGCAGAATTTTAGAAATTATCTTTAGAAAAAAAATATCCACAAAATGTAAAAAAAACTTTTTTGCTGGGTCACTTGTAATAGTGAGATGAGGTACTTAGAGAGGATGCATGCAGTGTTTTTTCTTTCTTTTTTTAAAAAAAATCTGTAAATAAATATTGAGAAGAGCATGTTATGGGTTTAACTGTGTCAGCTCTCATTTCCAAATGAACTTGTATAACTTCATCAGGGTCACCTTCATTTGCTTAAAGATAAATTACAGCTATGAAATGTAATTCATTAATGTATTGATTCAGGTCGTAGTAAACGCGATAGTGAATGTAGAGTTCACAGCAACATAGTGAGTGTGTTATACAGTTTACTTACACTATTGTTATCTGGTGTGTTATCACCAGCAAATTACGCTTTTCTCTTTTTATGTGACTGTAATAATAGTTTGCCTCATTTGTGATTCACAGTCTTCAGTTATCAATCAAATTACTGTGTAATTTAACAGTTAATTTTACAAAACAAAATGTCAGATAAAAATGCTTTAAATGTCACTCTTCATTCCAGCCTACGTAAGAATAATATTGATTTCATTTATGAGAATATTTGACCAAAAACCACACTGTTCATGGCAATATGAGAAGTTCTGCAAAGCTTGTCAGAGCGAGCAACAGTAGCCAAGGGGGGGGGTGGAGCTTAATGAAGGGTCAATTTACAGTTGGATTTGTCTGATAAATATGTCATGGTTGACTGCTAATATCGCATTTCTTAAATGCCATCAGTAACCAAAAATGATTTATTGTTTACACATGGTCCATACACACCACTAGGTGTCAGTGTAAGTTCAACGTGACTTCCATCACAACAAAAAAAAAAACATCAATGAGCACACCTTAGAGCTTGCACTGTTATATCAAAAGATTTGTATTGATACTAACCTCAAAACACCTCACATCATACACCTTGCAAGAAAATAATAGCATTATTTTCCCCTGAAACATTTCCCTACTCTTGGCTAAGTTTAAACTTTCAGTCTGTGAATTACTCTGCATCCCATAAATCAGTTCCAACCAAAGCATGAAATGATCAGTAGATGATAACGGTCTTTAACTGTTATTGTCATAATAGTGTATTTGAATGATCTGTTAAATTCCATATGCTAGTCTATTCTAGTTTTCCTCCTGGTGGTGCATGTCATCTCATTTGTGTGTGTTAGGGCTTGTGTTGAAAAGAGTGCGAGGGAGGGAAAAAGACAGACAGAGCAAGCCCCCTCAGGCATTGAGGGAGGGTGGTATGGGGTCACAGCTGGGTACAATGCTGGGGTTTAAATGTCAGCCTGGCAGGGTCTCCCTCTCAGTGCCATTTTGTTGGACATGTCACATGGTAAAGCACTAGAGGAGTCAGAAGCAGAACAGGTCTGAAGCACAGTGAATGGGTAACTGCTGGTCCTCACTGCAGACAACAATTTGTGAGTCTATCAGCGAAACATTTTTAGAGAGACTCTAAAAAACTACACTGTTCAGACAGTATAGCTTTGTGGTAGATTTGTTAGCATTCAGTGATTTTCTCAAAGAGCTGTCCATGGTACAACTGAAGTCACTTTTATTTGGTTTACTGCAGTAAAACAAGTTAAGCAGCACACCTGAGTAAAATATTAATGATGATTTAAGATGTTGTAAAGATTTATTTAAAAACAAACACTGACCACACTTTAGACAATACAAAAAAAGTACCCTTTTGTTTTTCTAAGGGTACAAATATGTACCAAAAACAAAGGCACCACCCCAGTGACGGTCAGGTTTTACCTTAAACAATACCCTTTTTTTTTGAGAGAGAGAGAGAGGGTTTTGTAGTTTTAAAAATATTGTAGAATACATGGAACACATATTATTATTTATTTTAAAATTACACTAGACATAATGTGTATTTAATTTTTTAATCCAAAATGAAAGTGTGATATTTATTAAGTAGTTACATAGTGTTTGTAATAAATAACAAGAAACTCTAAGGTCTGCACCTCAAAGATTCCACCAAACGATGCTCTGCCAGATTTGTATTGTTGAAATTTCCTGCTTGTTTTGAATGAAAATGCAGTTTTTTTTAAATAGACGAATACTGGAAGGTATGACAATGTCTTATCTGATTCTCTCTGTCTGGTATCTGGGATCAGTTTAGACCCATTCTTTTGTGTGTTTGCTTTTCTTCTTTGATAAGAATGGAGAATGCATTTGAAAAGAATCCAACTGAAACTCCAGCAACTCCAAAAATGATTTTCTCATAAACAGATTAAATACTCATACTCATTTTACCATATTATCTGAACACTTCCATTGCCATTGATGTGCTGTTTTCACTTTGTAACACTGTTGAATGCGGTTATATTTTGGCTAAGTTCATTCTCCCCTATCCTTTCAGGTTCGATCAAATTGGCCATTTCAAATGAGTCATACTAAGAAGAATTTTTGGACGTATGAATAGTGGTCTACATATATATTATCATTTATCAGCAATTCTTTATACATCAAATCAGTGTCTTTATTTCCATGTTCAGCGCTTTATTATATCTGTTCCTTGCCTTTTCAGCATTGACAACTAAAATATGGTGTATGTCAATATCAAATTTATTTTCATCTTATGTCTGGATTTCTGCTGATATATGGAAATATCCACACTGACATTTCCAGATTGAATGCACGTCTGTCCCATACATGCTTTTTTAGATGAAGTATGTCTTTCATCAAAGTTATTCAGCTTAAATGAGGTGCTAATACAACTGTAGACAGCGGAAACACTGCAAAAATAATCAAGGCTTTAAAATCACCTCAGCATGAGCTGATCATTAAAATTAATGAAGTTATAATGTGCTGTAATCGATAATGATGTTTATTGTCTGTGCCGTCTGCTCAGAGTGTGTTCTAATAAACATATATTTTGGTTGATGTCCTGTGAATCTGTTTTGGAACAGTTGTGGACTGAACTGTCAAGAATTCTGTTTCCATAAAGTTTATCTATATTTAATGTGCTGTAAACCTCCATAACCAACACCTGCTGACCATCTGACTCTTCTAATATTGTCTAAAGTAGAGGAAAAATAAAACCAGACGGTTCCTCATAGCAATTTATGCCAACACACAGGCAGCATGAGCTTCATTACACATTCGCCAGAGCTTGAGTTGTGCTCTCTCTTTTGCCTCAGGCAAAGAGAGAATGGTTTTCAAGTAAACGTAAGACACTGTTAGCTGTGGTCGAGGTCTGCTGTAGTGAACTGTTGGAGAAACACAGGCTCCATAGCATCATTAGCAGTTGTGACACTGTGTTAGATTAGCAGTAATTAAGCGTTGAAATCAGAGTGATGGGCACTGAGTCAGGTCTCACTGTTGGTCTGTCAGGAGCAATTGTGGGGGGATGGATCAAGCCAGCCTGGCTCCATTCCACATTCTTGACCATCTCTAACTCTCCAAGCTCTAGGGGAGAGGGAAAATAGACAGAGAAGGTGAGGCTTGTGTCCAACTAACAACCCCACTTCCCATGAAACGCAGTTGCACAGAAATAGATAGATAGACAGGAACACACACACATGTGGAAGATCAAGCTGTGTTTCAGTAATGTTGTCATGGCAATGACTGGGCCAAGGGAAAAAGTCTTCTCCCACTGCTTTTGCTGTTGTAATGAAGATGCTAATGAGAATTTATGTGACCATTATTTTGTCTTTTTTCTTTTCTGTCATGTCTGTAATGGCACATGGACCCTCTTCCTTAATGACTGTCCTCTCTTGCAATCGGCAACATGTATGCTTTGTATGTCTGTGCTTGAGGGAGGCAGTGGGTGGGGGAGGATTGACAAATGAGGTACATATTTTGGGAGAATACGGAGCGTGTGGCGCTTGCAGCCATCGGCATCAACTGTGTTGTCACTGTTGCCGTGACATCAGCAGCCATTGGTGTGATTGTTGTTTCTGGAGCCCCCTTTGCTTGTTGTTTTTGTGGCAGTTGCCTGCTATCTCTAAACGTGTATAATGTGTTATTTCTGAAACCTAAATTAAGGCTTTAATGAAGGTTGTGACAGATTTATTGATTACATTAGTTTCAGAGCCTTAGAAACACATAGACCATCTTACAAATGCATGCTGTGCTCTGCATACATTAATCACATTTAGCTATTTTTAAACATAATTTGTCAAAATATGTTTTTGAGTAAATGCTCTACAATTTGTAAATAGAAACAGCACATTTAATGCTTAAATAGTACCAATTGTAGACTCTGAGACCCAGTGAAGAGATTGTAGACTCTGAGATCCAGAATTGCAACATATGTTTACAGCAATTAAACAATACCTATTTTTGTTCTAATAAATAAATAAACTACACATACAATAACAGTAGATGAAACTGTATCACAACAACAATTCCCCTTCTGTTACTCACTCAACGTTGTGTCGGTTATGTGACACTAGTGGTCTCTCTTGAGAGCTTTGAGAAAAGGCCAATGAGAACTGGTGAACAGAATTTGCATGTCCCTCCCCCGGATATACAGGTATAAAAGGAGGGAATCGTTTATCTTTTTAGTCAGATATTTTCTTCGGAACCGAGCGGTTGTGTGTCCACCGAGATAGTGTTCCACGACTGTTCCACTCACCTCTACGGAGCTTTTGCAGTTGGACCTTACGGCGCATTACCAGCAGCTTTCTCTTCTCGCCTCCACAGGACCTCCACCTTTGTCACCAACCCGCCCCTTGCCGGGTATGCGGAGCAAGGTAAGTGCTTTCGCTTTGCAACCCATCGTGCTGGCTGACCAGGACCATCCGATCAATAACCTCCGAGGGTTGAGTCGGTCCTGGCCTGTGATTCTTCAGGTCCGAGCACGTAGAACTTGGTAATACGGGACAGCTGACCGGGTGTACCGCTTTCACATAGCGCCTTTCCTCTCTTCTGAGGCGAACCTGTGCGCTTTTACCCCACAAGTCCACAAAAGCTCTCGATCCCATAATGTCTTTCCTCCATAGCCCTCTGGCTCTCGAATTCGGCAGAGGAATTCCCAACCAGACCCACTATGGGTATTAATTACTCTGTACTGGAATAGATGCTCCACAGGTATCGGTCATCATGATTAACCCCTGTATTGTATTTTCCACCGAACGGTCCCCCTGTTGGTGGACCCGCGTCTCCCTTGGGCAGCTCTCTCTGTCCCCGGTCGCTGTGTTTGTAGAGCTCCTCCTTCAGGTAGTACCTACCACCGCGCCACTTACATGTGTGGCTTGTAAGCCCATGCGACGTATTTGCCACATGTGACCTTACCAGCATGGACAAGATGTGGTCTCCACGGGATCTTTTCCCCCTGAAAGTATAGGTTTGGAAAAGAACACCTTACCCAATGCATGTTATAGTTTTAGATGGCCGCAGCCACATCTAACAGCCCTATGGTAAACATAGAGAGAAAAACGCAGTGGCTGGCGTGGGCTGCTCCCATGCTTGGCACGTCGCTTGTTCCCTCAAGAGAAGAGGGATGCCGGGAACCTAAAATGTGCTGCTAATTTGGCACACAACAGCTTGCTTGCACCGGCATCAGCATTTCACGTAACACGTTTTAGTGTCGTGGCATTATTGGATAGGGACCCTAGTGTCACTTCACCAACACAATGTCAAATGAGTGACAGAAGGGGAACGTCTAGGTTACTGTCATAACCCCCGTTCCCTAATGGAGGGAACGAGACATTGTGTCCCTCTTATGTAGGGCCTGTGTAGGGCCCCACTAAAAATGGCAGTAGAGACAGCATGGCCCTTTATTCTATGATCGAAGGGGAGACATTGAACTCGGTTTCCCAGAATGCTTCACAGCCGGACGGGAAGTCCCGCCCATGGACTCAATCTAAAATGTCATTGGTCAAAAGCTGCCAAAATAAATTGGAGGTCACAGGAGCTATAAAGCTACCTACCACACCCTCCAACAGGTTGCATACTGGCCATTTATACTTTACTGTCTGGAAGACGTCAGTTTTGCAACCGCATATACTGCACATCAGTACGTGACCGAAGTACACAGACACCACTGTACAAGTGGGTCCAGTCAAACCAGACCAAACCCTTTGAACAGTCTGCACTCCAAAGAGGGGTGGACCCACCACAATAGTGTCCACCATAGTTAAGCGTAGCATGCTTTACTCAAGACATTAGCATGCACTAACACTAATACCATTTAACACAAGGTAATGAAACTCCTGTTCCAACAAGAAAAATTACATGGTCTGTCAATTACCTGCCGGGAAACATACTCACTGTAAACATGCATTCTGCTATTCTGAATAACAATTTGCATGCTCTGGATGCCTTGTCAGAAGTTGTGAGATCAGACATAACATATGTGTAAGTGGTTAGAGAACTAATGCATGACCTTGTGAGGGAAATGAGCACTTCAGTTAACAGCCTGAGTGATGGAAGGATTGCATCCTACTTGGTTAAAACATGGCTGAACAAATCCTTAGATCTGCCACTACCACCATTTGTGCAATCTTCTCAAATTACATCTAGCATACAGCCTCTGCAGTGACAAAAATTTGGATTTATCCTTAACTTGCCCATTACAAAGGAACAGAAACTGGGTGGAAGGAGCTGGTAGTCAATGGCTTGTCAACACACCAGCCACCGAAGTCCTACTGTCATACGACCACCATGATACAGCCACTAAACTAAGGCTACCAAACTGTGTTCTGAATGGTTCCCCAAGGAACCACCATCCACATTGACGATATTGTCCTCCATCATCTCAGCGTTGACAAATATGACGCAGAAATTGAGATCATGGATGCATTTAGAGGTCAAAACCTCACCATGACACCCTTCAACAGCAGCTCCATGCTGAAGGGATGAAATTAGTAAAGTTCAGTCTCAAACCGACTGGCTTGACCACTATATTTCATAGTCATAAGCAGATCGTCATTGTACCAAGAACATCACGTGGTAGGAACCCCAACCTTAAGAGCAAAAGGGGGATGTATGGCCTTGCCCCACTAAAAATGGCAGCAGAGACAGCATGGCCCTTTGTTCTATGATCGAAGGGGATACATTGAACTCAGTTTCCCAGAATTCTTCACATCCAGACGGGAAGTCCCGCCCATGGACTCAATCTCAAACGTCATTGATCAAAAGCGGCCAATGACCGATGACGCCATCTTCTTCAAAAAACAGCGCTCAGATTTGATTTCGCTCTCTCTGCTTACAGCCTCACTGCCTACAACTGCACAAGCTGCATTCTAAAGAGACGTATCTACACAAAGAATTTCCCGCCTTCTGGACAAAGAGAGACCACATTTTTCTAACCTCACCATTTGGCCACGGTAGAGTAAGATTAACTTAGCTTTGTTCCAGTCGGGTAGTATACTTATTACAACCGGTAAATGGAAAAGGCGATCAGCTTCCCTTCTCAATCTTTTTCTATCAACATTGAATACCTCCCTGCGTTTCTCTCCATCACCAGACCCGAGAAACAACGCAAAAATGCTTCTTCTAGCTGACGAGCATAAGACAAAGGACCGAATCCAGATCGTTTTCTCCTGACCGCTCAACGCAACAGGAATTCACACGGACAACCCTGTTGAAATCACACAGGATTTGCCAAGTAAGGCTTGATATCTGGGCAGATTTAATTTAGAAACTGTGACTTTCTTATAAAACTAAATCATATATACCTGTATTTGATTGCTGAATGTTTGATGTTTTGTTTACATTTGTATGTTTAACTACGATCGCTGATTGCTGTGTTGATTTATGAGATTTATGACATTTTTGGGTGAAATGTTATTTTATTTAGTGATCTGAACTAACGATTCAATTGCACTGTTACAGTGTGTATGTATCCTCTGTCAGATTGCATGAACCCCTGTTTGTTCGCTCTCTCTCACACTCATTGAAATTCATGGAGCAAGCAGCACCGCAGTTTATGTCCGAATCAGGCTGGTGTTTTTCAAATTCTCCCGCCCGTTTCATTCAGTTACTTTGTGTGTCTGCATATTACCACCCACATGTGGTATTAGCTCCGTTGTTTTGGATCTGATCCAGCCATCTTTCTTTCCCCTACACATTCAAAGAATCGTTGGCTCTGCCCTTTTACGATCTAATCCTACATTTTGAAGCTTGTTGCCATTTTGAATTCAGTTCGCCATTTTGAACCTAGTTCCCAATGCTGAAACCGATCCTCCATTTTGAAACTGATTCCACTAGAGGAGTTTAGTCTGCCATTTTGTGTCTTTGTTACCGAATCTAGACACACACCCACACACACACATACATACACTAGCATATAGCTCCACAATTTAGTTAGGATTTCCATGTTATGTTTTTTTTTTCATTATTTTCATATAGTATTGCCGGTGTTCGGTGTTGTTCGATTATAATAAATCTTGTTATATTATAATAAGAAGCACTCCTAGTTGTTTGTTTGAAAATTTGTGTTGAAGCCAGCCTCTGCCACGTCAAGAACTCCAGTATTACTTCAGTATTGTTAAATTGTTGTTGTTAGAAGCCAACTGTAACCAGATTACTGTTGGATTCGTATGGCAATAATTTGACTAGCGTCTTCCCATTTTTATTATTTTGATTATGAATCAAAATACTCAATCTTAAGGGTAGAATTTTATGAGACTTGATCAGTCACTTTTTTCTCTTGTTAAAGAGTGGTGCCCTGAGGATAGAATTTAACTAGTAAATCTTTTTATTTAATTTGATTATTAATTAATAATGAATAGCATTAATTATTAGTTTATATCTGATAGTAAAACTGATCTAAACAACCAGTGCACCCTACACTTGCCACAACACCGTACCATCCACTGTAATGGCCGTACCTTATTCTCAGCTCCTCAGTGCAAAACCTGACTAAACAAATGCACGATTCCCTATTTTTATACCCATATGTCTGTGAGAGGGACATGCAAATTCTGTTCGCCAATTCTCATTGGCCTTTTCTCAAAGTTCAGATGCAACTGATGCTCTCAAGAGAGGCCCCTAGTGTCACTTCACTAACACAAAATCTCGTTCCCTCCATCAGGGAATGGGGGATATGTCAGTAACCTAAACATTTTAATGTACATTGAAAATGCACATTGAATGTCTTAGCTTGCTAAAGTCACACTTTATTTCACTTTTATTTCACTTTATTGAGCTCAATGCAACATGTGCTTAAAAATCAAGATTTTCCCAAAGACATGCCATTGTTTCATAAAGTCGCACAAAATTCACCCCCAAACAAATCCATCTGGAGTGCCATACACCTCAACAAACAGTTTCCTAAAACCTGATATTTTATTCTGCATATTGTACTGTTTAAAAAAAAAAAAACATTTAACGTTTACGTAGCTCCTCCTGGATTGAACATGCAGATCTCAGTATCTGTGATTTTAAGAAAGGCATTTTCAAGTTGTGGATTCAGATAAAGCTTAGCTATTAAAACACTTTATGATGACTTCAAACCTGATATATTTCTGGTAATTCCCCTTACAGTATATGGAATGTAAATTTGTGCAGTGAGTGTAATGCATCTTATAAAGCCTTTGAGAATTTTGAAAACTAGCAGATATATAATCAGATGGTCAGAGGACATTTCATATTTTGGATAAGTTGACCGCAATGGAAGACACAGCAGTGACATTAAGCCATCTGACAAAGCCATAGATATTTCAGGGTAACATAAAGACAAAGCTGACATTCGCTTTCAGCTCCCTTATTAAAGATTGCGCATGCTGTTGTCCTCTAAAGCGTCACAGCTTTTAGTGCGAAGAAAATGTACTTCAGCAAATCTAAGACAGTTTTACAAGCGTCTTCAGAAAACAAAAACAATATTTAAATCTGGAGGCTGTTTCTAACATGATAGTGAACTTAAACCATTGCTGCATTAAAGAGGTCGCACATAAATATCACCAGCATGACTGGGGTACAAAATACTTAATTTCTGCCACACTTCCATTAAAGCAGCATTTATGTGCATCCATTTGCATGTTTTTCTATTGGCACAACTCGTGTTTTGGCACATGAGCTCATACGTTGTCACATAATATTGTACAGTGCTTAGTGCATTTAAAGATTTATGTGAGGCTCTGAATAGCTATGCTGTAAAGATAATATAATAAGGATAATCTATAAACATAAATTTAATAAAGGTAATCAATAAACAATCTATAAACGTCTAGAATCCTGTCTCCTAATGAAAATCAGGTCATACCCATAATCGAAAACCATAATTTAACAGACATATGCATAATAGATTAAAAGACCACACCATCATGTCCAATTCCTAGACAGATGACTTCACAAGATAATCTTGTATAACTCAGCATGGCCCATCAAACAAACAAATTAAAGCCACAATGTAGAGTTGGTGACTCTGTCACACCTTCTATCAAACAGAAAACATTATTTTATGAGCAGTCACCATCACCATTTTGCTGATAGATGACTGTTGATTTTACTATGACACTTTTCAAGTCTCTGCACTTTGGACATGTCATAAAAGTTTCTTGTGAACCTGTAATACAATAATTTGAAAGTTATTTTAGCATTTTTCATTCAATTGTTGGCCTGATAGTTCTTCATGATGTGTCCTTGATAAACATACAGAGTTCCGGAATATGTGAGGTATATTGGTCACACTGACATCAGCTCAACATGCAACGATTGACACAATTGTAAACACATTATAAAATGTATATTACAATACAATTAAAAATTGCATGCAATCTAGGGTACAATATGCATTACAATATTCAGAATAGGGAATAGAATAGAAGCGTTAATTAGAACAACAATATTTGGTGCGCTTTTCAACATCTCAATTCTTTATAGTCACAGACTGCTTTTAGACTACTTTGTGACCATTAACATATTAGATCAGGGGAAAACCAAGATGTCATATGTGAATGAGCGTTCTAATCAGCTGTAATGAGACTGCATACAGGAAAGAGGAGTCAGATCCGACAGTGATGTATTGAAAGTGAGTAATGATGTCTGTGGTGATGGCGTAACAGTCGAAGTTGCTCAGACTCCTCAGTTTACAGACCTTTAATGACCCTACTTGGAATCATCAACAGCGACAATTCTGAAAAAGACACATCTCCTCCTCCTCAAGGCGACTGAATATTGTGGTACTGCACATGCAGTAAAATTATAGTTAAATTGTGCCTTCCTTGTGGCCCAATACAAGCTCCTAGTTTATTAGAGACAGAGAGACTACTGCAATATAACTTTTAGTTGAAGATCTTGTGAGCTGTGAGATGTTTGTAGGTCTTTTCAGGATTCAGCTTCAGGAGATAATTGACCATTATAAGCATGTTGTCTTTCTATGTGGAAGGGAAGTAATAGTGTTCCAAAGTATAGAACAAATTCTTGAAATAAAACCTCCGACCCCCAGCGGACAAAACACACCTCCGAGTTCCCGGCGACCCGTGTGGACACTCCTCCGCCCCTGGCAGCGGCCCTACCGCTCCTGGTAGTTGGGGAGTTGCTTCCCTCCTCCCCTCGCAGACGGCTGTCTTCTCTCGACATCTCCATGTTTCTGGGGGACGGCAGGGCACTCCTTCTTCCCTGGCAGCGGCTCCATTGCTCCAGGTGGTCGGGGAGTCCAGTCCCAACTCGCCTCGCGTACGGAAGCCATACCCTGTGTCCGGGCGGTCGGTCTACTCCGTCATCTGGCAGTGGTGCTCCCCTGGGTGGACGGCAGTGTAGAAGACTCTGTGATGAGCATCCCTCCTCCTTCCCAGGTTTCGGGGATTAAGGGAAAGGAGGAGGCGAAAACCAGCTTAACAATATAGATAATATTTAATTAAATAAAAAGACACACACCAACACATACAGGGCAGCTGCCCGTAATTCTCTCTCTCTATCTTACTTCAGAATCCAGTCGGCCTTTATCCCTCTCTGAGGCTTGATTAGCCTGATTAGGAGCTGGGTATGTAGCATCACAACCCGGCACCATCCTCCGCCCTGTCACATATATATATATATATATATATATATATATATATATATATATATATATATATATATATATATATATATACACACTTTTTTTTATTTTGTGGGTTGTGAGTTCCCCGTCTAACGCTCACTTCGACGTTGTGTCGAAGAAGCGACACTAGGGGTCTCTCTTGAGCGCCGAATATACCTCTGATCTATGAAAAAAGGCCAATGAGAAGTTGAGAGACAGAATTTGCATGTCCTGCCCCCGGACATACGGGTATAAAGGCGGGGATTTCATTCAGAAATTTTCTTCAGAGACAATGGTCGTGTATGCAACGAGCTGCGAGTCACACAGCTGTTCCTCTTACCTCTGAGCGATCTGCTGTTGGATCTACGGCACACTTCAGCAGCTTTCTCCTTCTCTGCACGGCAGTGCTTCGACAGCACAAACTAAAAAGAGTGTTTGTTAAAAGAGTGATTTTCTCTAAAAGAGTATTTTCCTCTAAAAGAGCAATACACTGCGGCATTGAACGTCCATTTCAGGACGTGTCTTTATAAAGATGCCTTTCCGCCCCTTTGTAGTTCCTGGATGCGGTAGAGCGCTCTCCTCTTCAGACGGCCACAGGTGCTGTCTCGTGTGTCTGGGCTGCGATCACACTGAGGCAATGTTTGTGGATGATTCATGTTCTCACTGCGAGAACATGACCATGGC
This sequence comes from Xyrauchen texanus, assembly GCF_025860055.1. Classification (NCBI taxonomy): domain Eukaryota; kingdom Metazoa; phylum Chordata; class Actinopteri; order Cypriniformes; family Catostomidae; genus Xyrauchen; species Xyrauchen texanus. The sequence goes on from NC_068276.1 coordinate 37,635,860, forward strand.
CATGTTGCGGTCACGGCTTTCCTTAAACCGAAGGAACGCCACTCCAGCCGCCCCCTGGCACGCTTGTTGACCTCCGTCTGGGCTCGAAGCAACAGCGGCTCACCTCACAACCAGCCTGCCTATCCTCTGGAGCCCCCCGAGCTGGATGAGCTCACCACTGCATCGGAGAGCGGTCCGGCATCTGACACGGGTGACTCGTCTGGGTGGCCAACTCTCAGTGGTCCTCTAGGTGACACTGTCTCCAAACAGAGGCTCTCCCACTGGGTGGTGGATGCCATTTCATTGGCCTATCGCACCCAGGCCGTGCCCCCCCCTTGAGGGTCCGAGCACACTCAACAAGGAGTGTTGCGTCCTCATGGGCACTGGCCAGAGGCACCTCCCTGGAATACATATGCAGAGCAGAGGGTTGGGTAAAACCTAATACCTTTGCGAGATTTTACAATCTCAGGGTAGAGTCAGTTTCGTCCCGTGTTTTCTCACGTCCGAGCCAGTAGAACTCGGTAACACGCTGATGGACTGACCGGGTGGATCGATTGCACCTAGCACCCTTTCCCTCGGTTGAGGTAAACCCATGCGCTTTTTATCCCAGGTGATCCCAATCACTCGGCTCCCTGGATGACTCCTCCCTAGCCCTCTGAGTCCACAATTCAGCAGAGGAATTCGCCGACCCAATGCACTGCGGGTACTCAGATCACCCTGTACTGGAATAGGTGCTCCACAGGTCAGGGCTCCAACGTGGACTTCCCCCTGTGTGTATTTACCATGGTACTGTCCCCTTACGAGCGGACCCGTGTCTCCCTTGGGCAGTTCCCACTGCCCCCCGGTCGCCATGTCTGTAGCAACTCCTCCCTCCGAAGAGGCGGGATCTACCACCGCGCCACTTCCCACATATGACCTAAAAGCCCATGTGGTGTATGTCACCACTCATACCTCTGGGCAGGTGTGGTCTCCGCAGGGTCTTTTCTCCCTGAAAGAATAGGAAACTGGGTAAGACCCCCTTCCCCGATGAGTGCAAGGGCCCCAGCCATTGGCTCTGTGCGTGAAACATAGAGAGAAAAGAGGCCCGGCTAGGCTCGGCCCGTTCCAAGGTTGGATACCTCTCTAGGGTAACTATAAGGATTCCGATGACTTTATGGGGCACTGGGGGAAGGGTACGTGCAGTATGATACAGCTGGTCGTTTTGGCACGTCAAGTACCTGCCTGCTCCTGTGTCAGCAGTACACATACACGGTTCAGCGCATGGCGTGATTTATATTGGACCTCTAGTGTCGCTTCTTAAACACAACGTTGAAGTGAGCGACAGACGGGGAACATCTAGGTTACGAATGTAACATCCGTTCCCTGATGGAGACGTTGTGTCCTCCCGGCCACGTTGCTGAGCCGAGCCACTGTTGTGGCCGGACCATTTCCGGCTCCTCAGAAAAATCCTGAATGAAACAGACGTATTTCCCCGCCTTTATACCCATATGTATATTATAATTAAACACTTGCCTCAACTTCACTATAAGCTGTTATCAAACAATGCAAATTTGAATGTCATAACAAAATAGTCATAAAATAATAAAATCTTATTGTTTCTGAGGAGCAGACATCTCAACTATTTCTACAATCACCTCCTATAAACATCTTTCATAGGCTGTCTGTACGAAAGTGTACTTTTGTAGCTTTCCTACTACAGATATTTTCAGAAAACAACAAAATGAGACAAGGCACTATATTCTAACACATTTTCTAACATCTTATTGTGAGTGAAATTGCCTCTTTAGGGCAATATATACTGTATATATATATATATATATTTATTTTTTCATTGTCTGATTGTCTTGTATGCGTAGATGAATTGTGGGTCAAAGCCGCTAACCACGCACATCTCTTCACTGTTCAACAATGACATCACGTAATCGTTCTCTTTATACTTTTAGACTTTCTGCAATTGCTTTTTAACGTAACTGCAGGACTTGACCCATAAAGTGAAGACATCTTATCTGAGACAGCATAATAGCAGTAATAAATAAGCTCTGTGAAAAGAACATATCAAAACTCTCTGAATTCTTCAGAAGGTAGATCATAGTACTTGGATCACTGGTCTTTTGAGGCTTGAGATGCATCGATGGAGGAACAGTCTGTAATGACAGCTTCTGGCAGACTGTTATTGGTGGCACAAGACACCTTCAGACAGCAACTGTGCTCCATAAAGTAAACCAACAATAAACGTCTCTCCTGATTTCTCTAATGAATTAGGTTTGAAGTGGTGTTTTATCAGTTACAAACTGTGTTTTAACAACAAAGTTGAAAGTAGGACGCAAATCAGAGAGTGTGGCACTGTATACTCTGTGCGGGGGTGTTTTAAACTGAAGCATTTCCATGATCCAGACACAATATGTGATATTTTTCTTAAGGAATAGATTATAATTGTTGTGTTTCTTTTTCATGCTATTATTAAGAAAATAAACCTTTGGACCTCACTAACACATTTTTATAGTAAGTAACCATCTGATTAAGTCACATCAAGTCTATCTTTCTGTACCTCTAACTCAATCATTCACACAAATGGGACAATAGCAAAGATCACAACATAGACAATACTCCATGTTTGCACAGAATATAAATAGATTCATCATAACCTTCCATATGATGTTTGAAATTTTTCAAATACCCAAATGTGCTGCAATTCCATCATCAGATTTCTTTACAACTAATTTTAAAATGACATTCAAGTATGTCCTTTGAAAGTGAGAACTGCTAATAGAGTCAAACATAATAACTATAGCTGAAGGTCCTGTGAGTAAAATGTTTCTAATGAAATCTATTACTCTCAAACTTTAAAGGAAGCCTATCAGAAGTATTGATGTGGGCAGTGGGGGAGTACTTTAACTGTTGGCCCTGGCCTGAGCAGCTCTAAGTTGAGTGGACAGAACCGTGAGTCAGCATTTTAAAAAGTATATTAGAACAGTGGCACAGTGGAACAATAATTGCACAACTTAAAGAGTTTTTTTTTTACAAAATGTGTCTAATAGATGTTTTCACAGTGGTATATGTGAAAGTGGTGGTGTAGTGGTCTAAGCACATAACTGGTAATCTGGTATTCAGAAGGATGCTGGTTCAAGCCCCACATCCACCACCATTGTGTCCTTGAACAAGGCACTTATCTCCAGGTTGCTCCAGGGGGATTGTCCCTGTAATAAGTGCACTGTAAGTCGCTTTGGATAAAAGCGTCTGCCAAATGCATAAATGTAAATGGTATATGTAAATACCATGATGATCAAAGATTTGTATAGATTTTCTCTTCTTTTTCATGTTACTGTAATGGAAATCATGGGTTGAGTCCATTCAGTTTCAATATTAGTAAACCTGCTATGTGCGTGCCATGTTAAAGAGCACAAGCAGATGCACAAATATACATTTTCCATCCTACACTCCATATGCCATTAGGTTTTGTTTTTAGTAACTGTGTCGGCTCATGGTTTGATTTTCTTTATTTGTTTGCTTTTTCACTGTTATTTTTTGTAAGTAACTCAGCTATGTGTGTTGTGTGTGTGTTGGGTTTTGATCATGCTGAGTCCGTATACACAAGATGACAAGCGTAGCATTTACCTTGATCACTAACTTGATCATAGCTTTGAACCGCCTGGCATGGGTCTAGCTTTAGCCTAGATTTAGACAATGAGGGAGCTTATTTTAACAAGCTAATCTATGGCATAGACTGCAGCGACATAGCTGACACATATCTCTCCCTAAATTAGTCCTTTAAGCCTTATATATGTATGAGACATAGCAAGCCAAATGTTAGCACTCGCCAATTAGTGCTGCAGTGTTCAGTGTGGATTAGAGACGGGTTGTTTTTTTTTTTCTATCTTCTTCCCTCCACCAGATCTCTTTCATCCATGAAGGAAATGTGAAGTTAATTCACTCCAAAATGCCCTGAAAATGTCACACAACATTCTGATGTTGGCTCATCAATGGTGAAGTGGATTCATATTCAAAAAGTAGCAAAAAAATGTAAATGTTAAAAAGAGCTTTATTAAGCAAATGTTTGTTTTTGTTGGTTGCTCTTTCATACAGAAATGCTGAGTCAAATTATTATTTGGTTACTTTTGTATTCTTACACCTTTACAGAATAGTAGCAGCGTCAGTGTCCAAACCAGATTTCAGCGACAAGCAATTTACTGTATGTCCACACTGAATGTGATAATGCTGCCTGACATGGCACAATCATAGCCAATGATGTTTAATGTGCAATTACGAAGAGCAGGATTTTGGACGGGTGCAAAGCCAAAAAATAGACACCAAGCTATTCATCGAATCTCCTGTCACTCATTGCTTGTTACAGCCACAGCAGGTTAGAACACAAATTCGGAATAATATGGAATCCCTTCGATCCCTTTTGGTGCGTGTGATTTTATCATCTTTAGTCTGGTTAAGACAGTGTTAAACAACAGTATGTTCTTTCTGAGTAATGTGCATGTGTACGAAAAATTAGTGTACAAACATTTGGTAAAATTAAATATTAGGAATGTAGAATATAGCATTGTGCTGCATCTAACACTGGACTAAGCTGTAACATCTTTTCAAGCAACATAAAAAATGCAATACCCTGTTGTGGGAAATGTAACAAGTGGTAACAAAGGATCTGAATGAATGCAGGTATTAGTATCTGTGACACAGAGTCAGTATGACACCTTTTAGCATCAGACAATTTGCCACAACCTAAAGAACATAATCACACAGGAAGTTGAAAAGTTGCTACCGAAATTCCAGTACCCTGACATCGAACCGATTCTGCCGATTTTCTGACTAGCACCATCTCTCTTCAGACATTTTTGCACCAGTTCAGATATGTTTACCTTTTCCTGTGTTTTGACTGATAGAGTGTTGCATAATCATTGACAATCCTGAATAGGAGCTTTCATTAAATTTGTACTCCTCTCGGTTAGGTTTAGTGTTGGGGTTTGGGTTAAAAATTCTTTTCTCTTTACTGTATAACATCATTTTCAACTAAAAACAACTCCCTTTCAGTGCCACTCTGTGGACATTTTACCCGGAAACTGGAGCTCACATGTGCCCATTAGTTCAAAAACACTTCCCACTACGGCCACAGGAGGTATTCTCTCAATACTCAAGCATTTTGGCTGTGTATTCGGAGACGAGGCAAGTACACCAGTGCAGAACTGTAAATGGACCTATGCAGAGCCTATGCCATTGGTTTGATGCAGGAGGAAAAATTATATTTCATTGTTTGGCAAGAATATAATACTATAATGTCATGTCTAATTATGAATTCCTTGAACAGTTTTTGTGTTGTCACACATAGCAGTGAGATTTTTAGTCATCCATGCTCTGGATGCATCATAAGCCAGGAAATCTGATAATGATTCAGTGCATATTAGGACACAAATTGTGATGTACCATGCTTTCAAGCATTTATCACACACAGAGACATATATAAAAAGAAAATTAAATCCTGGTGGGAAATTTCCATTGACTTTTATGGATTTTATACTGAACTAAATATATTTTCCTTAACCCCTACCCCTAAAACCTAACTCTCACAGAAACCTTTTTGCATTTGTAAATTTTTGTGAAGGCATTAATTAAAATGTTTAATAAGCCATTTCCCTTGTTGCAACCATTGGCTAGCCCTTACAGTGTCGGCCAGTTCTGAACCAAACACACTCACAAAACAGTTGCGCATTCATAAAGTGGATACAAAACAAAACAAACAAACAAAAAACAATATAAATATTGTATGTTATGTTGATATAGTCATGCTGTGGTTTTGGGATGGTGTGCTGTTTGTCCATGTCAAAGATTGCCTTGTTAAGACATTCACTAGAGTGCACCTAGGCAATGTAAATGCAGTGTTGATAACGTGATCAATGAAAAGGACAATAAAGAGAAGGTTCGGTTAAAGGTGGGACAATGTATGGCCAGTGCTCACGCTGTAGTGTTTAGTTTATCAGATCTGAAGATTCTAGAACAGACAATTTATGTATTCTTTCTCATTTCTGCCAACTCCAGCTGTCACGCTGTGGGACAAAGAGGGGTAAGCAGGGGACAGAGGAGGGAGGAGTGCTGCTGAAACCAAAGATAAACTGAAGACCCCTATGCAGACTCGTCATCTGCATTTGATGGGACCCCACCTTCAATCTCCTAGAGCCCAAAGACACACACACACACAGTCACTTACACCTCACGGGTACATGTTGTATAGCTCTTACACACCGAGTGCTAGCATTGCTTTCACTCTCTCGCTCTCTCTCTCTCTCTCTCTCTCTCTCTCTCTCTCTCTCTCACACACACACACACACACACTCACAGCCACTTACACCTCCCGGGTACATGTTGTTTAGCTCTTACACACCGAGTGCTAGCATTGCTTTCACTCTCTCTCTCTCTCTCTCTCTCTCTCTCTCTCTCTCTCTCTCTCTCTCTCTCTCTCATCACACACACACACACACACTCAAACAAGCGTCCCCCTCCTCCTCTTTCTCTCTCTCCATTCTCTTGGTTTTGGTAATCCCTCTCTGCACACTGCAGTTGTTGCACTACTCAAACCTCACAATAGTCCTTTGAAATAGTCCATCATCAGTAGCATAGGTTCCATCACACTGATCACAAAGTGTGTCCTTGCCCTGTCTAACATAAAACTAGAAGAATCATGAATTATAATGCTGTTTATCTATTTTAATGGGCTAAAGACTTCGGAGAACGCACAGAGAAGATCAAAGTGCGAGCAATTCAGTAGGCACAGAAATCCCGAATAGTTGAACGAATGAGTGACAAGCTCTTCGTCCATTCAAGCTGGTCCTCTTCCCCGCGCGCGCTGTAGGCAACATGTGGAGGCGTCGCTATAGCAACCAGTAGATATGACATGTGCTACAGACAGCGGCTCGACTCGCGCTGAATATAAGGAGGGGCTCTGTGAAAAAAGCCTGGCTTTTCAGTCGCACATGATCATTCAAAGGACAAGACAACCCACTGCAGCTTCGTATAAGTCTTTGGGAAATGTGGCGGACGTTTTAGCTCGCTTTTTTCTCCCTCTCTGCTTCAGTCCTTTTCTTTCAGACTCTTTTTTTTCGCTGCTTCTGTAAAAAAACAAAACAAAAAAACCCCGGCAAAAAGCGGCTGTCTTTTGTTGAGTTGGATGCGAATGGGAAGGTTAAAAACTTTTATTAGGCAGCTGCACTGCAAACGGCGGACATCTGATGTGGAAAGGCGGAGCGGGATCTTGCTTCCCGATGAGAAAAGCATCCCACAATCGCTGTCCGAAAATGGGACTAGGTAACTATCTATGTGAACTTGTACTTGTCTGTTGATGCACTGTATTATGGTCGGTAAATAAATGTAGGCTAATGAGGCTGCGCACGGCTATGAAAGCTCCATTAAGCGTCACCTAAAACTTATGCGCATCCGGATGCATCTGGACTGATAATGAGAGTAACACCGTCCTGCAAGACTCAAATGGCGGTGGGGTGTAACATGACACACTTCATCATGCTTTTCATTTAAAACGTTTCTTGTGATGAATGATTCTGACGATAAGCGCATTCCTTGTGTGAAATATGATGGGTAATATGGTTTGCAGATCGTTATGTAATTGATATGGGTCGTGAGTCAATATAGTTATGCGCATAGTGGTAAAAGCTGTGCAAATGGTACAGATCACGCTATTTCAGACACCTTTCTTGTCATTTATAGAGGGAGGAATCGTAAGGATACATTATGTTTAGCTGTTGGGGAAAGACAGAAATCGATCGCTCTGAAGCCGGTGTGTTCAGAGGCTGGGTCTTCCGCATGTTGCAGACGTATTGAAAAATAAATGAATAAATAAAAAAATAATAACAAAATATAAAAATACGTGGGTAGATCGATAAATAGAGTGATAACTCTTGCTTTTCCCGCCACGTCATTTGGGGGTTATTTACTATAGCCTACTTATTTGTAGCCTATTGATCTCTTAATATTATATTTTTTGTTACTGGTGATATGATTGATATATATATAAAAAAAAATCCTAATGTAGTTTAAACTTTTCTGACGTTACAAATTGCAGTTTTTACAGATTACATTGTGTGCTTGATCCATATTGGATTTAGCTTTATTGTTTAGCGTAATTATTTTGTATAATATATATGCATATTTTCAAGTACAATGTACAATAATACAAAAGCTATCTTATAAAAGGGAAAATGTATGGTGCAATTAAATTAATAATAAATCTAGATAGGTTCCTTGATATGCAAATTAATTGTAAATGTTTAATAGTCCAACAGGAAACCATAGAGTCATGTAAATGTTGTTTAGTTAAACAGAAATATTTTATAAAAATAATAATAATAATAATAATATTAATGGAGAAAAAAATCTATAACAACAGAAGAGTGCTTTTTATTTTACGTGTGCTTGATGTATCAATATGTTCTTTTGATATGTGTCTGCTTTTAGCGTAGGCTATATATTTTCCCCAGATTTAAAGATATAGAGCAAGGATTGGCGAGGATGGATTGTTTTAAGGTCGAGCAATTATTGTGTGTTAAAGTAAGAGGATATCTGGGCAGCCCTTGTTTCAACCTTTCACCCAATCTTTTCACAGTCTCCTCCACCCAACCCTTCCCTCAATCATTTAAATAAGCCAGAGCATCCCAAAGCTATCTGCCTTTTGTCCGTGCTCATATATCCAAATCCTTCTGTATGTCTTCTGTCCTTCTGAGAGCAATAGAAGAAAGAGAGTAAGAGGGAGAAACTGTCTTATTCCATACATATAGATTGCTTAAATAAGTTAATTGGTGTTGCTGACATTTGTTTGGCCGCACATTGGGCAGTGGTCTTTGTGTTAGGTGTTGATTTGGTTTTGTCTTTAAAAGCAGGATTTTTGTGTAATGTTCTGTAGGTTTCTGTTGATTTATCGCTAAATAGAAAGAGTAAAGTTAAATACATGTATAAAGATTACAATTTTGTCAGTGTTGTAAAGTTTTAGTCAAGTGATTAATCAACTGAAAACTATGATGATAAGCAATATCTGATAACTCTGCAAACACACCCATTAATCAAGGAAGACATTTCATCCTGTAACATATTTTACTTTTTTGTTTCCTTTATTCTTGATTTTCTTTTCTTTCTTTTTTCATTGTTCCCCTCTTATTAATTATTCTAATTAAAAGCTTTTGTATTTCTTATCTCATAAACTGTCATTATGGATGTGATTTAATTTACCTGACATGCTTCACTGACTGAAAGCTGATAGTTCATTTCTTTTGTTTTATTTTTACCTTTGTAATTGTCTGTACTAAAATGAATAATTGTAGAATTATTACCATTTGGATGTAGATTTATGCTCTCAGAATTCTGTGCACTATTTTGAGGATTTAAGAACCTTTTTTGAGGGAAAGCTTGAATTGAACCTGACTGTCTTCCTTCAGTGGCTTCTGTGAATCAGAAATTTGCAAGTCCAATTTTATTCCCCACAGAACAAAACCATAAAAGCATAAAGGGCTCAGTCTCTCCCTCACTATCTTTCTTTTATCTTTTTCTCTCTTTTTCTTTTTCTTTTTTTGCATTTTTTTCTTTCCATCTATGCTTTTACAAAAAGTGCAGCTTTGCAGGTTTTGTATCAGTCACACTAAAAGAACAGATGTTGAAGAAAAAGAGAGAATGTGACACATTGTTTAAAAAAATTAGAAGGAAGACTGTTGAAGGCAAATCTCTATTTGATTTCTATTTGTTTCTGAGATTTAAAATGTGGTAATTCCACTGTACAGGATGCTACATAAAGTCTACATTACATTTCAAGAGCAGGTATGTCACTGGTGGTGTAAATTATGCCAGAAAAAGACTAACACATTGCATGTACCTCTTTTGATTATTATATCTTATTTTTATTTATTTTTGTTTTTGTTTTTTTGAACATGATAGACTATTATTTAAGTTGTGCTCAACAATTATTTCTTTCCTTTATTTACTGATTTTTTCTCTCTCTTTTTTTCTTTTTACTAAATAAGATAAACCATTATTTCATTTTTTGCTTCACAATTACATATTGCAGTTACATATAATTTTTGCAATGATCATTATTTTCACATATGGCATGATCTGCATTTGGGAATAGATAGTCATCTCAGAACAACATTTTTCAATTGATCTTTTATATCTTCCCTCTTTTTTGTCCATTTTCCAGTCCCTTGCTCAAATGCCTAATGCATGTATTCTTCTTAGTTATAATTAATTGCAGACATTATTTAGGCTAGCTCAATTTTCTTTTCGGGACCAGCTTTTCATGTTAGAGATCTTTTCATGTAATTTGATTGAGAGCGCTAAGCCTATAGAGGGATGGAGGGAATGAGAGAGAGGGGGCATTCTATTCCAGCTGAATGCGTCCTCCTCACTACACACTCTCCATGCTATGTTTGATGGGAAGAAAGCAAACCATTTTTGCTACAACAAAAGCTCAGAATCAGAGTAGAAACTAATCCTTGGAAACTACTAAACCGCACAATTAGGTGCTACAATTTTTATCAACATGTAACCAGTATATAGGGGATTTCAGAATATGATTAAATCAAGTAGCAAATTTCAAGATTCTTTTTTGCTTGATAAATTTGCTTTCTGTTAAGGCATAGTGTAGTAGTCATAAATGTTGTGTAGGGATTCAAGAAGACTTTTGAGTACATCCATACTTAATTAATAATGTAAAGCAGATTATCAGTATTCAGGAATATAGAAAATAATTGTTTATTCTAAAATACAGAATAGAAGAATTGATCGCGGAATGGCAGCTTGTCTTGATCACTTGGTTGGTATGATAGCACTGAAAACGAATAGAGGCAGAATAAAACAAAATTCTGAACCCCCATTCAAAAGGCCTGTGTCTATTCAGCCTCACAAGACATTGGGAAACAATACGCCGCCAATCCCACAGTAGCTTAGCCCTGGCTGTCAGCCCTCCCCCCGTGGGGCTAACAAGCCTGACAACCCCCTCTACGCTGGAACGTTAAAGGGGCTTGGACCTTTTTTGGTACTCCCCCTCAGCTTAACCCCTCTCTCGCTTTATTAACTTGGAGGTCTGAGCCAATTCCCCCATCCTGACCAAACCCAAGACTTGGAGGCTATTAGCAACAAGCTGGTACAGTGAGGCCCGGCCCTAATTGCTCTGTGGTGGCATGCTTCAACCTGCCAAGACATGAGGGGAGTGGGCTTTCACTTCCCGAGTGTCAGCCTGAAGTGTATGTACTGTTTGTGTATATCTGAATGCAGGCTGGATAATAACACATATGAATCTTGGACTGTTTGAATATTCTATATAAAAATATATTGTTAGCTTCCGCCAACTCAAGATTATGTTGTGGTCAGTTTGTTGGCGTCTAATGGCTAATGACATACTTATCTCTGTGTGTGTGTGTGTGTGTGTGTGTGTGTGTGTGTGTGTGTGTGTATGTGTGAGCGTGTATTTATCACATTGTGGGGACCAAATGTCCCCATAAAGATAGTAAAACCCAAAATTTTTGACCTTGTGGGGACATTTTGTCGGTCCCCATGAGGAAAACAGCTTATAAATCATACTAAATTATGTTTTTTGAAAATGTAAAAATGCAGAAAGTTTTCTGTGAGGGTTAGGTTTAGGGGTAGGGTTAGGTTTAGGGGATAGAATATAAAGTTTGTACAGTATAAAAACCATTATGTCTATGGAAAGTCCCCATAAAACATGGAAACACAACATGAGTGTGTGTGTGTGTGTGTGTGTGTGTGTGTGTGTGTGTGTGTGTGTGTGTGTGTGTGTGTGTGTGTGTGTGTGTGTGTGTGTGTGTGTGTGTGTGTAATAAAAACAAAATTATAAATAATTTTCAGAATATATATTTTTTTCAATTCACAATGTTTATCAGGATTTTTCTCTTTTGTCTTTTCTAATTCCAGAGGGGCAAATTGAGGCAAATCTCAGTGGTCAAACAAAATCAATTGGAGCCAAGCAACTTTTTCATTCTGGTAGTGGTCTCCATGATTTTTATTGTCATGGTATTGGGGATGTCAGGGATGCTGTACTGCTTACACCATCGCTCCCACCATAAGCTGAAGGAGAAGCTTGCCGGTTTGGGAAGTGACACAGGCCATGATGCCACAGCAGCCTATCAGGTAGGAGCAGGCAGATTATTTCATCCAATCATGCTATTCTTTGAAATTTGTATAAGAGTGACAATACTTCATGATACTAGTGTGTTAGTTAAAGCTTCCCAGAATGTTGTTAGCCTTATCCCTGTTTTTAAGATGTGTTAAATAAGTTGTCCTCCTATAATGTTATTTTCAACTCTCATCCACTAAACTATTCCAGAGTATCTATATATGCAATCATCACCAGGTGTAAGCCAGGTTCTTACTTGCTCAAAAATGACTGTAGCTCATTAACAGAAAGGCAATGTGATTCGTTTAAAGCTTATTTTCCTTAATTATGACCCATTGGAGCAAGTGCAGATGTCCTTGCATGACAACATTGTTTAATATGTATCCTAATTGAGGCAGAGCCCTTTTTAGCAGGGAAATGAGTTTGTTGTCTGACCTTTCTTTCGCGGCTCCTGGAGGCAGGGCTTGCGGTGAAGGCTTATTGATTTTGTGTTGGGCTCAGCTGTACTCAACCAGACTGGATCGCAGCGTGCAAGCGCTTGGCTTCCTCCCCTGCCTTCAATATTTAATAAACCTCTCACACTTTGTTGAGAAGTCCCTTCCATGATTGTCGGCCCTATCAGTGTGGCATAATAAGTAGCGTTCGTCAATATTATAACGGTTCAGTTGCATATTATATGCTGACACATTTGTTATGTTTTCATTTAAACATTTAATTACTTTGTATTTTTATGTAATGTTGCTTTATTGTGGTATATTTTGAGTGCTCTCGGCCCTTTAGGTCTGCCAGGTTGCTTAGATGCACAGCTCTTACTGTGTCGTTGTAAGGGATTTCCCAACTGCTGTAGTTGGAATGAATGCAGTTTAGTACACAGGGACTCTTAAAGTGAAACATGCAATTAGAATCAGTTCTGCTGCAATGAATCTGTTGCAGATCACAACACACACACGCACACATACCACCATCACCACCACCCATCCACTCATTCTAAAACACACCCTCTCAAACCATGATGCTTCCAGTTAAGTATACACCAGTATTTTTTGCTCTTCAGCAAACGCATACATGTATACTCTTACGCACACATTTTCACAGTTGTTTTTCACTTATTTTATACGAATATTTTTTTTCTTATTGTGAAATGGTGTAGCAAAGATACATTTGGACATTTTTCTATTCCACTCACTTGCTTAAATGAAATTATGAATTTGTATTTTCTCTTCCATTACTGCCTAAACGTGAAATAGATCAGTTTTATGAGGCCTAGCAACTCAATGCTCCTAGTGTTCTTTAGACTAAATATATTCCATGATGCTGTTTATCTCCCTCACATTCTAACCATATTCATAAAATAATGTTGCAATTTTATAGAAACTACAACGGTAATTTAGGGAAGTTGTTCGACTATGTGTTACCATGCACAATTATAAATGCTTAAGTATTTTATTTCTAAAGGATTAGACATTGAAAGACCTAATAATTTACTTGTTGTTAGAACTTAATCATTCATTTATTTACTTTCAATAGATTCATTTATAAAGTCATACAATTACTTTCACTTTTACTGTGGCTTCATAGTGGAATGAACTTCCAAGCTCTACCCAGTAAAGTGTCCATCACTACCTTCAAGAAAGGTCTACATGGAGATATTATATGCACTTAAAAACAAGTTCTAACTAAAAATTCTCATTAAATGTTTTCTCACTTTCATCTCTGTTTTTCCTTGTAATTTTAGATTGATTAAATATAAACTGACTTCCTTTAGCTACTAAGTGATCAGTGTTTATAAGAGAGCTAAATGTATGCATGTATTTGTGCTGACTGTTTTGTACAGAAATGATCAGTTTGTGTGGGCACAATATTTACGGTTTCACTAACTTAATTCAGTCTGACTCATAAAGAGAGATATTGATATTAGGGTAACAATCTAGACCTCAGTCTATGGCTATGTGTGGGGCTCTATTTTATATATATTTTTTACTGGGGATGCTCTATTAGTAAAAAGCCCTAAACTTCCACCTTCAACCCTCCACACCTCATCACTGACCCGCCCGCATGTCAGCCTCACTCTGATCTCTTTTTTTATGTAGACATTTTTTACTGTTGGATATTTGCTCTCAGATGGGGTCATACTGTTGTGACTCATATCTGCTTCAAAAAGTAATTGACTGTCTGTTGCATCTTTGAGTAAATAAAATGAAAGGAAGGAAAAATCAAAGTAAAAATAATCACAATTGAGCACGAAAGCGAAACGCATTCACTTTCAAACTGGAGCTTTTAATGCTTCCAAAAAGTCTTCTAAAATGTAACAAACAAACTTTTGTGATTTGTTTAAAAGGTATTTGTAAGAAAATAAACACAATGGTTGGATGCTTTTCAGGCTATATTTAAGTTCTTATAATTTGTTTGTTTGTAATCAGAATTGTTTAATTAAAGTGGGGTTTTTTTTAAAAGTAGGGACATTTTCTGTGTGCGTTCCATTAAAAATCACTTGCAGTGCCTTAAATGTTGAGCCAGGTTTGCAGGGATCTAATGACACCTGTATTTCTGTGACTACATAATGTACTTTTTTATTCACAACAAATAAAGATAATTTTCAGAATCCAGAATGTACAATCATGCAATCATCTGATATCCTCATAGTCACTGATGCGTGAACGTGATTTGAAAAACCTCTCCCCTTGACACAGCCACCTTTATTATGAGAGATTTCACACAGTAGATATAATCAAAGCTATTAAACAGTGAAGGACTATTTTTTCCACTTTTGTTTTCTCATGACACTTCTTTGTTTGATTTGAGGAAAGTGACAAACCATAAACAGAAGCTTGGAATTCAATAGTGATGCAAGCTGGGAAAGAAGTGATGTCATTGAAGCAAATGTAATCAGGCAAAAAGAAGACTCATGCTTGTAGCAGTACATGCAGTGATAATGAGTGTGAGCTTTATTTTCTGTTTAGTTCCATTGTTTGAATGAATTGCTAATTTGGAAATGTTAAATAATAACACTCCATCAGTGCTTAATAAAGTGTAGATTTCTGTATCCTTTATTCTGATCCCTAACAGTGGCTACTGGTTATGTCACAGTTATGAAACTCTTTTATGACACATTGTAAGATTATGATGTTTTCAAAGCAATGTTTGTTACCATAGTTATTATAGTTTTGAATTTTGAATTAAATTGTTTTCAATTTGTCCTTTCAATTTAGTTTAGTTTTCAATAGTTTGCACTCTGTTAGTTTAAGTTTAGTTTTTCAGTATAACGTTTTATTTCAGTTTTTTAGGGCTGCTAAAATTAATGACTTAACTGATAAAAATGTTTACATACCTTATATCTTTAAATATGTTTAATGAAATTGAAATTTTTTCAACAATTTGAAAAATCTTGTGTCATTGTCATACTTAAAAAGGCATGTCATTAAGGTTATAATATAGGCCTTCTATGTATCAAAAACTAAATATATAAGTAATTTATCTTTTTATTTTAATTAGGTTAGTTTCATGAAAATGTATTTTAGTGTAATGTATTCAGTTTTCCCAATGGAATATTTGTATTCTTATTTCAATTAACGAAAATGTTTCATTTAGATTTAATTTTAGTTTTAGTTAACTTCTCGGTTACTGACATAACCTCCGTTCCCTGATGGAGGGAACGAGACGTTGTGTCGATGAGTTGACACTAGGGGTCGCTCCTGCGGAGCCCAGACATCGCTGATCTTGAGAAAATTGTGGAAATTGCATGCCACTCCCCCCGGACATATGGGTATAAAAGGAGTGACGCTGCACATCTACATCAGGTATCGCCCTGAGGAGCCGAGCCAAAGACCCAGCGCTTTCAGCAGTTGGTTCAGTGTTGTGGCCGGAGGGACACAATGTCTCGTTCCCTCCATCAGGGAACGGAGGTTACATCAGTAACCGAGACATTCCCCGTCTGTCACACACTCAACGTTGTGTCGATGAGTTGACACTAGGGGTCCCCATGGAAAACGGCACAAGAGCTGAACCGAGTTGCAGACTGGCGGTGCAAGATGGGCAGACCTCTGTGTGCCTCATAGCCAGCGCAGCAAGCCGTCGCATAACACTGGCAGGCATGAAGCGGTCCCATGCACCTAGGGGAATGGCTAACTGCTCAGAAGTATAAGGACTGGCTGGCCCAGCCGGGGCCTTCTCTCTATTGCTCTTCCCTGTAAAAGGAACAGAAATGTTCGGCTGGGGGCCAAATATATGGTCCAAGCTGGGGGGTGTCCCTCCAAAGAGGAGGACACCACAGAGGCTACACCTGGCCCCGAGAGGGGAGGGGGGATTTTAGGTGGAATACACACACGGTCTTACCGGTTAGGAGCGGAAGCACATCATGTGGAGCAGGGTCGTGGTAGATCCTACCCAAGGGGGCAGGAGTTCTACAAACACGGCGACCAAGGGCAGAGGGCCCTCTGTCCAAGGAAGACGCGGTTTACCGGCAGGGAAACCATTTTTCGGAATATACATCACACAGGGTTGCAACCAGCACATGTGGAGCACTTACCCCAGTACGGGGGCCTGGTGATGGCTCAACCCGGTGGTTATAGAACCTCACAAAGGTGTTAGGTGTTGCCCAACATGCGGCTCTAAATATGTCTGCTAGAGAGGCGCCGTAGGACAATGCCCAAGAAGCCGCAACGCCCCTGGTAGAATGGGCTCGTAGGCCAGCGGGGGGTCGGACGTGCTGGCCGTGGTATGCCACTGTGATGGCATCGACGACCCAGTGGGCGATCCTCTTTTTGGAGACAGCGCTTCCCTTCCGCCGTCAGCCGAAGCAAACAAAGAGCTGCTCGGAGCTTCTAAAGCTCTGCGTACAGTCCAATTAGATGCGATGAGCACGCTCCGGACACAGCAATGCCAAGGCTGGGTCTGCCTCCTGGGGCAGCGCTTGCAGGTTCACCACCTGATCCCTAAAAGGGGTCGTGGGAACCTTGGGCATGTAGCCCGGTCAGGGTCTCAGGATGACGTGAGAGTAAGCCGGACCAAACTCTTCGCACAGTTCGCTACCACGTCCTGTCCAAGGGCCAGACATGGAGATTCCAGAGGTCTGGTCACGGGTGCCAGATGGTGCCCCGTCCCTGAGAAAGAAGGTCCTTCCTCAGGGGAATTCGCCGGGGGGGCTGTCGTGAGGGGGGCCACTTAGAGGACCTGCTCCCCGTACTCCCTGACTTTGCACAACATCTGTGCAAGTAGGCTCACTGGGGGAAACGCATACTTGCGAAGCCCAGGGGGTCAGCTGTGTGTCAAGGCATCTGTGCCGAGGGGAGCCTTGGTCAGAGAGTTCCACAGTGGGCAATGGGAGGATTCTTGAGAAGCGAACAGGTCTACCTGCGCTTGGCCGAATTGACTCCAGATCAGCTGAACCACCTAGGGGTGAAGCCTCCACTCTCCCCTGGATGTAACCTGCCGCGACAGCACGTCTGCTGTGCTGTTGAGGTAGCCTGGGATGTGAGTGGCTCGCAGCAAATTGAGTCGGTGCTGACTCCAAAGGAGGAGATGGCAGGCAATATATGACATGCGGTGAGGGTGCAGACCACCTTGGCGGTTGATATACGCCGCCACGGCTGCGTTGTCCATCTGGAGCAACACGTGCTTGCCCCAGATCAATGGCAAAAGCCTCCTCAGGGCAAGTAGTACTGCCAACAACTCAAGGCAGTTGATGTGCCAACGCAGTCACGGGCCAGTCCAAGAGCCGGTGACTGAGTGCCCATAAGAAGGCTAGATCTGACCAGGGGCTGAGAGAGCGGCAACAAGCCTGCGTGATGAGGACGCGGTGTGTGCCGTGGCGCCATGCTTGTCTCTCGACTTGGGTCTGTAGCCAGTGTTGGAGTGGTCTCATATGCATCAACCCAAGTGGCGTGACCGTCGCTGAGGAAGCCATATGCCCCAGGAGCCTCTGAAAGGATTCCTGTGGGACCAAGGTGTTCCATCTGAACGTATGCAGACAACTCAGCACTGACTGTGCACACTCGCTGGTGAGACGTGCCATCATTGAGACCGAGTCCAACTCCATACCGAGAAAAGAGATGCTCTGAACTGGGACGAGCTTGCTCTTTTACCAACTGACCCGAAGCCCCAAGTGGCTGAGGTGCCTGAGCACCAGGTCCCTGTGAGCACACAACCTGTCTCGCGAGTGAGCTAAGATTAGCCAGTCGTCGAGATAGTTGAGGATGCGGACGCCCGCTTCCCTCAGTGGGGCAAGGGCTGCCTCTGCGACCTTCATGAAGGCGCGAAGGGACAGGGACAGGCCGAAGGGGGGAACTTTGTACTGATATGCCTGACCCTCGATATGCAAACCGGAGAAAGGGTCTGTGTCGAGAAAGGATCGAGACATGAAAGTACACGTCCTTCAGGTCTACCGCCACGAACCAATCCAGATGCCGGATGCTCGCTAGAATGCGTTTCTGCTTGAGCATCTTGAACGGGAGTCTGTGCAATGCCCGGTTCAGAACTGGCAGGTCGAGGATTGGCTGCAACCCGCCGCCTTTTTTGGGTACGACGAAGGAGGGGCTATAAAACCCCTTCTTCATCTCGGCTGGAGGGACAGGCTCTATCGTGCCCTTCCGTAGAAGTGAGGTGATTTCCGCACGCAAGGCAGCGGCATTCTCACCTCTCACTGTGGTGGAGCGGACGCCGTTGAACCTGGGTGGGCGCCTGGTGAACTGAATCGCATAGCCGAGTCAGATGGTCCTGATCAGCCAATGCGACGGGTTGGGGAGCGTGAGCGACGCCCCCAAGGCGGGGACTAGCGACAGGGCAGAGCCCGGGGTGCTGAGTCTAGGGACAGCGAAGCAATTACCTGGCTCCTTGTGACTACTCCTGGAACAGCCTGGGACGGGGGAGGAAGAATTTCGTCCTTGTGGCCAGCGGAGACCATCGGCTCGGGTGCGGGGGTGTGCCACGGCTGGGCACGTGGAAGCGGGAGGTCCGGTTCCAGGGCGCTGTACCTGCCAAAGAGAACCGGTGGCTGGCGGTCGTGATAAAGACGGCCGGGGAGACCGGAAATAGAGCCCGGGGGCTGAGGAAACTGCTCTTTTTTTTAAATGTGGGTACCGCAGCTCGTTGGTGTGCGGCGAAATAAAATTCAAAAGGAAATAAGGATTCTCCACCCGCCCCTCTGTCGGGGGAGGAGGTGGTCTGCTTACCAGCTCCCGTAGTGCAGTTTCCTGAGTCCCGGGGCTGCCTGTCTCATGGGAGCTTCAAAGCCTTCTTGGGGTTCTTGGTGGCCGGCCGTGAGGCTGGGGGCGTCGCCGTCCTGCGGTTAGCTCCACGTTGGGGCCGGCCCCGAGGGGCGGGCTGTGGTGGGGCTGGTGTTGGTGCTGGCACCGCATGGGGACGCGTTAGGCGACGAGCAGACAGGGTGCGGGGTCTGTGGCTCCGCCTGGGCAGGATGTGCTGTATAGCCGCCGTCTGCTTCCTCACCGTTGAGAACTGCTGGGCGAAGTCTCCAATGGTGTCGCCAAACAGCACAACCTGGGAGATGGGGGCGTCAAGGAAACATACCTTGTCAGCCTCTCGTGACTCGATCAGGTTGAGCCAGAGGTGGCACTTCTGGATCACCAAGGTGTACATCTCCTGCACGAGAGCCTGCGCCGTGACCGTCATTGCCGGAGGGCGAAGTCGGTCGCCGAGCGTCACTCCTTTTATACCCATATGTCCGGGGGAGTGGCATGCAAATTCCACACGCCTATTCTCATTGGCCTTTTCTCAAGATCACAGATGTCTGTGCTCTGTAGGAGCGACCCCTAGTGTCAACTCATCGACACAACGTCGAGTGAGTGAAAGACGGGGAACAATATATACACTACTGTCAAATTATAAGTGAATAGTATGTTTGTTTATGTTTCAATATTTTTGAGAGTGAGACTTTATCTATGAGCCTGCTGTTAAATATGACTGTTAGCATTAGTATTTATTTTTTTAACTGATGGGTGGGTGAGTTTTTGCAGATAATAGATTTCAGCTGTTGGGGTGAACATTATAGTACCATACTGTCACATACTAATAATTCTTAATCTTCCCACTGTCTGCTAATCTTCTTGAGCAGACAGTGATGTAACATGTTGTTGACTGTATCTTGAACCCATTTTAAAATGCAGAAGTAACCAGTTATCTCACAGGCATCTTGTGCAAAGTGGAGACAAATGAAATCCCATGTCTTATATTGCATCTCAAGTATATTTTGTAAAATAAAAAAAGGATCCTGATGCAATATCAGTGTGTTTTTATTGTAACAGGCATATACAAGTTCAGACATGTACATGAACACAAAGTTTTCTATTGTAAATGCCTCTTATAATGCTTTTAAGCATAACAATGCTCTGGGCTTGTCTCATCAATCATTTTAATGTTTAGAATTGCTAAATGAGTTGCACTAGATAATGTATTAACAGATAAGACTAATGTTTGTCCTCTCCCTCGATAGGATCTCTGTCGCCAACACATGGTGGTGCAGACATCAGAGCGTGGAGAGCGATCAGATCAGGTGTTCCACCGGTCGCACATGTCACGCATTAACAGTGTGTCATCACAGTTTAGTGATGGACCAATGCAGAGTCCTTCCACCCGCAGCAGCACATCCTCCTGGAGTGAAGAGCCAACACAAACCAACATGGACATCTCCACTGGACACATGATACTGGTAAACAGACCCTCTCCCATTACAGTTCAATATATGCATACAGTATATATATATATATATATATATATATATATAAACAGAAATGTGAGGTGTATTACAGTCATCTCAGCTAGATGTTAATAAATACAGTGCTGCATGCACACAAACACATTCCATTTATACATTCAAAATCTCTGTAGAGAGTCTTATTGCAGTCTTAGGGTGAATATACAGTGGGTATCCATTCAGAATGGACTTTCTACCACCGCGATCACCACGTGAATAAGCAGCTTATTAGCAGCTCTAACCCACTAAGGGGCACTATAACCATAGAATTTCAACAAGCCAGAGCTGAATGCCTCAGAGCTCTTTCTCCCATCGTAAACACCATACAGTTGGAGGTGGTAATGGCAAGTTAATAAAAAATAAAAAAAGAGGAAAAAGAAGAAGAACAACAAACACCACAATATTTGTTTTTTCGACTAAATGTTGTAATGGAGACGCGTGATAAAGACTTTACTGCATTTATAGTGTTCACGAGGACATCTGCGCATTGGAGAGTTATTTGTTTGCATTTATATATAAATGGCTTTTTGTGAATCTGATGGAGGCAGTTTACTTTCTACATGTATCCAAACAGACAATAAGACAAGTAAAGCTGGTCTCGAACCCGCAATTTGCAGGAAAAGACATTATCAGATGACACGAGCGAACAGCTGTCTACATATCTGTCCACATATGATTTTCAAATAATTTTTAACTACTCCACACCAACCGCTGTAACTTTAAAGAATATTATTTAAAATCAACAAATAAGCACACACAGACACACACACACACATATCATGCTTATGAGTGGGTCTAACACATTTAGTCTAACACTATCGACCAGCCGGGTCAATTATAACACGTGTTAACGCCATTAATTTAATGCATTGTTTTTGTTGATTCATTATTGCTAAAAAATAAATTATGGATGTTCACAATGTATTTTCATTTAGATTTTCATAAAGGTAATTATATAGCTAATATCTATGAAGCAACAGTTTTAATTTATTGAAAAAGGCTTATATTCAAGCATTATTTTCTGTATATCAATTCATAATACTAACAATTGAATCATAATATCTCTTTCTTCACACTACTAAATGATGGTGACAAAAGTGTCCATTTGTGCCTCCTGGCGGTAATTTTGCGAACGTGTATCACGTGTGAGGATTTTAAGTTTTCACGCGGCGGTACTCCCCATGGTAGTAAGAATCAATCTGGTTGCTTACCCACTGTATATACTTTATATATACACTCGGGATATCTAAACACTTTCTTTTCCACTGTCCTTTCTCTCTCTCTCTCTCTCTCTCTCTCTCTCTCTCTCTCTCTCTCTCTCTCTCTCTCTCTCTCTCTGTTTTCCTTCACCTCTTTCTCACATCAGTCACTTACTGCAGAATTTTGGGTTTGTTTTTGCTCTGAAAAGGACTGGAGGGCCCCGTGAGCTCTGGCTTTTCTGACACAATGGATCGTTTTAATTTTGTCCCAACTTTTGTTTTATTCATCTCAGCACAGCTTTGGCAGAAAAGACTGATAGGTGCCTGGTAGCATTGTGTTCATTACCGGCAGGGAATCTATCAAACATCCAACAGTGGGGCAAAAGACAGCCTCTGTGTTGATTCATTTAGGGCATTGTGTTTTCCTGTAATGGATGGTCTTTACTGAGATTGTTGAAGGTTTTTTCAACAGCTAATAAAACCATGTGCGTTGTTAGGCGGAGATGCATGTGCTGAAGTTTACACAATTACAAAGCCATTGTTCAACCATAAAAAGTCAAAAAATGCATTGAGTCAAATCCATCTCACTGCCTGCATTGTGTATGGATGTCTTGAACCAGCATCATGGAGCATGTCATTTTTGTAGATACACAGCAAGAAAGTAAAATCTTTTCAATATATATGTTTACAAATACTTTGATGTGTAAATGTGCATGCCACTCTGATCAGTGTAAGAATGCTCTGTGCTACAGAAAACCTTACAATTACACCCAACCTTTATCTCTTGTCTGCAGTATGAGCTAGTACTATGAGAGGTAACTGCTTGTACACTTTCTATCTCTCAATGGATCAAAGACGGGTTATGAAAAAAATATATATTCTGATAGCATAATCTCTCAGTATGTCAGGTTTCTGTAAGGCATATTTTTTCATCCATCCTCAAAGATAAGAGCAAAGAACGAGAAGATATTTTCCATTGTCCAGCCTCATCTGATGTGGAGCTGCCCATGCATTGTAATGGCCCCCTGTTTTCCCATCATATTTTCATTGACAGGCAGTGTGCTTTCTCTTGTTTTGGTGTTTGATTGTTTTTTCTCTTTGGTTTCATTTATTAATATTTTATATAGTCTGCTTATAAGTTCTGTTCAATCTCTTTGACAGGCTTTATCTACTGTAGGTTTCATTACATGAAAATGTAGATATTCAACCATATATTTACCTAAACCTAAAATTTATTTTTTAAGCTAAATATTTAGTTATTTGCTGCTGTTATCACTTAATTCTGATTTGGTTATATAAAATAGAATGTTTTCTAGTGTGTTTGTTTTTTTGTGTTCATATTAAGTTTAAATATATGTTTAATGTGGTCACCCTATTTGTTTAATGTCACCCTAATAAAAATTGTAATTATCATGTGTTATCAACTGCTAAAAATAAAATCTGTAAAAAATAAATAAATAAATAGAAAAGAAAAAAAGCTTTAATGCAAATGATCCTTTTTTTTATAAGAAACTTTAGTTTAGCTACTTCAAGTTATGAGTAGCTTGTGGCTTGGGTGACAACAGTTTTAAAGTGGCTTCTCCACATTGTTTACCTTTAAACACCCTGGTCTAAGAGTCTGAGTGTTACGAATTGTGTGAAGCAGGAGAAGGCAGACAGGTGTTTAGGATCCAAACGCAGTTTATTTGAGACTACACAAAGTAAACAAACTCAGGAACAAAAGAAAGGGTCCACGATGGGAAAAAGAAACTAAAATATGAGACGACATACAAGGGTGAACAGGGAGCGAACATCCACGAAGGGCGGGGTAACCTCGAACGAACAAACAACAGGAAAACATAAACAGCAGGGTTATCCTGAATGAACCAGGGTTATCCTCGAACGGACCAGCGAACTGCAGGGAACAAGAACGAAGAACACATGAGAGCTTTAGTAACGTAAGAACGAACATGCAACGTCAACGAACGACAAAGGGAAGGGGAGAAAGCAGGGTTTAAATAAACAGACAAGGTAATGACAAAATAACAGACAGGTGCGGACAATAACACAGTGATCAGGGCTGGAAGCGTGATCCGGGAATTGTGGGAAGTGCAGTTTCACACACGGACAGTGAGACTCAGGGCGGACAACAGGGAAAACGTGACATGGAACGGGATCGGTGACGGGTGAAATGGAAAACACGGAGCAGACAACAAGAAAACGTGACAAAAACGTGACTAGTGAGACAGAGAACACAGGGCAGACAACAGGGGATCGTAACACTGAGACTTAGCTGTTGCTGGATTTTGAAGAACCAATTCTCTCAGAACCTTGGACAGTTCCACAGATTACCATTGTTGCTCCACTGCTCTATGTATTTATTACACATACACTAGGGCCAAACGTTTGGAATAATATACAGATTTTTCTCTTTTGGAATGAAATTGGTACTTTTCACCAAAGTGGCATTCAACTGATCACAATATATATATATATATATATATATATATATATATATATATATATATATATTAATAATGTGAAAAATTACTATTACAACTTAAACTACTTCAAAGAGTTCTCATCAAGGTTAAGATCCATAACACTCATTTCCAATTATCTGGTGTCCAATGTATGTGTTTCCTTGCCCACTCTATCCTTTTCTTTTTGTTTTTCTGTTTCAAAAGTGGCTTTTTCTTTGCATTTTCTTTTCAAAAAGAGAGAGAGATACAGAGGTTTTATCTTTTATTTAGATCAGATATTCTCAGTGTGTGTGTGTGTGTGTGTGTGTGTGTGTGTGTGTGTGTGTGTGCACGCATGTGTGTGTGGGCAGGATTGGGTGGTTTATGAGGACATTTCTTTAGGTTACAAACTGGCAATTACAAGGGTATTTTGATATAAATGTGGTTTATGAGGACATTTCTAGTGTCCCCATAATTCAAATCGCTTAAAAAACATACTAAACAATGTTTTATTGAAAATGTAAAAATGCAGAAAGTTTTTTGTGAGGGTTAGATTTAGGGGTAGGGTTAGAGAATAGAATCATGTCTATGGAGAGTCCTCGTGTGTGTGTGTGTGTGTGTGTGTGTGTGTGTGTGTGTGTGTGTGTGTGTGTGTGTGTGTGTGTGTGTGTGTGTGTGTGTGTGTGTGTTCTTTAAACAAAAATTTAATGATATGCTGTTTTTAGGACTTATTTAAAAATGCCTACATGCTTAAAGAAGAGATGTGATTTTTTGTGAAATGAAAGAAAAGGGACTGCTGTCCTTCAGTCAGAGAAGTACCTGAGAGATTAAATGGTTGGCTGCTTGCCAAATCCATCTGTTTCTGATTAAATCAAGCATAATCTTGCTAATAGACGTGGTATTAGAAAAGGGAAATAGAGAGAGTTACTGTTACACATGGGCTCAGAAACACACACACACACACACACACACACTTATGACAGATGCTACACACCTACAAAAATACATATTCTGCTTCACACAGAAGATGACAGCAAATTTTCTTAAATCGGGTTTATGTGGTAAGCACTCATTGACCTGTGTTGATTAAACATTTGATGTGCTAAAAATATCTAGATTTTTTTCAAAGGTTTCCTTAATTTTTGATCTATCCCTTTTAACCTTATGTCCAGAATGCAGCTAGCAGAAGGTCAGATATATTCCAGAAGAAAAAATTGCCCTCAAAACAATCATATTTGTCCACTTACGGTTGGCAATCGTCCACTCACAGCACTCAGATATAACTGGAGAAGTAAACTGATTGCAGAATAAGCTGTGATATTTGACAAGAAGGATGGGAAAATTTCAGTGCAGCTGCCTGTCTTGGTTTATTATTGTTAAAAGGGCAGTGGTTTTGTGGTAAGGTGAGTATGTCAAGTCAAGTCAAATTAATTTGTATAGCTCTTTTCATAATACATAGTTTCAAAGCAGCGTTACAGAACATCATGCTTTAGTGTGAGCAAGCCAAAACCTAAGGTAGAAAAAAAACTCCAAGATGGTTTTTATGCTTAGTTTCAGGGAGTTTTTGAACTTCTGTGAATACAGGTATGCAATTGTTATGGAAAATGTGAGTGATACATTCAAATGATAGTAAAAGTTTTTGTTTCCTAAAGCTTGAAGGAAATCCTTCTGACCAACAGACTTTCTTTTTTCCTTTTGAGTTAATTTTATTTCAGTGGTATTTAATCAAAGTCTTTTCTCCTTCACTAAATAATGAATTCCATATGAACTATATTGACTTCTATTAAATGACTTGTCACAAGGTTCATCATCTCTAAAGACATGGTCTCACAGTACAGAACACAGACACTGAACCTACTGCCCACTGTTCTGAGGTGCGCACTTCGCTACTACAAAAAATCCTGAACATAGGGTTAGGAATATACGTTTACAAATATTTTTTAAATGTGGACTTTTGGAAAGCAGGACTTTAGTGTATGTTGAAGCCCTTTGAGATTATGGATTGCTTTCTCTGTAAGGGCCAAGACATTAGGTTGTGAGTGTGTCATTTGTTTGCACACAATGAACTCACGAACAAACATACACGTGCTCACAAACACATAAACACAAATAAAAGGTAAACCCTCTCTGGTGGGTTAACAATGGAAGCCCAGAAATAAGCAGCCAAAGAACAAGCCACCAACTGCCAAACAACACTTACACTCTTACACTCTGGCCAGATAAACAGTCCTCTGAGATCTCTGTTTCTCTCTGTCTCTCTCTCTCTCTACTCCCCTTTGTCTCAGTTGAATTCAATTTGGGCTTCTTGGGAAGGCAGCTTAAGCAGAGACAATCTTATCAGCATTTGTGCAAGCAGTGAAAAGGAGTGATTGGAGCAGGCTGAAGAGGCACTGGCGTGCCCAGGCCTTTCAGGAGTCTTAATTGCATGTGTGATTGTCAGGACAAGCCCCTTCTTCTAACCCCCTTTCTCTACCTTCTCACCCTCTCTCTCTCTCTCTCTCTCTCTCTCTCTCTCTCTCTCTCTCTCTCTCTCTCTCTCTCTCTCTCTCTCTCTCTCTCTCTGAGGCTCTCTCTATTTCTCTCTCTGTCTCTCACTCCTCTTTTGTGGTGCATGTTTAGGATTACTGTCTACGATTACTGTGCTGAGTGGGTTTGAGCTCTTGTCTGTCTGAAGGTGGATAGGTGAGTGATTGTATTGTTTGAAAGAAAGAGAGAACAGAAAGCGATAGGTTGGCATTGGAGGTAAAGCTGGATTATAGCAGATGAATGGAAACTTGTTATGGGGCTTTTTTACTCGCCGGATTTAAGGAGGGAAGGAGACTTAATACAAAAACGTTTACATGGGAAAGCAGATAGCACATGAAACACATAAGCACAAAGCAATGGTTCATACTCTTGTTGAAATTGCATAAACAAATCAAATATAACCCTTTTATATAAATGTAAATCCTTTATACATGCTTTAGCCTTTCCTGTATATATTGGGCTGTAATGCTTTTTTTATTTCTATAGTGATGGATTGTCATTGAGTTAATTGAGTTTTGCATATTATTATTGCTGCTTTTTTTTACCATATCATCATTAGGACCTAGAACACAACTTCTCAAGCTCCCACTCTGTGTCTCTCTTTACCATGTGTCTCATGCAGTCATACATGGAGGATCACCTGCAGAATAAAGATCGTTTAGATAAGGAGTGGGAAGCTCTCTGTAGTTACCAGGCTGAGCCAGCAGCATGTGCAGTGGGTCAGGAGGAACAGAACATCCAGCGCAACAGCCCACATGGTGTTCTTGTGTGTGAGTGTTTCACAAATTGTATCAGCCAGCACTATGTCTGGTATAAAACCTGTAGCACAGCCTGTCACAGGCCTATGCATTCTGCTTTGACCAATAATAATAATTTAAAAAAAAGATAATGTAAACTGGCCTTTTCCTTGAGTGTTTTTTTTATTTGTTTAATTTATATTATACTGTAAAATAATACAATTCTCAAATAAAGTGTTTACTACTAGTTAAGAGGTTGTAAATGTGTTACGATTAATATAAATAAATATTAATGCTCTAGTTACATCACAGTCAGTGTCTATCTCTGAATACTTTAGATGATCACTCCAGAGTCATTCTGAAGCTGGAGAATAGCCAGTCCAGATCTGATTACATCAACGCCAGTCCCATTGTGAGTATCCAAACTCTATTTTAACATGTTCTACATATTGTGCTTTAAGTAATAATGTCAAGTCCTACAGGTAGTTAAAACCAACATAGTCTCATGAGAACTCATAATACTTAATGCGAGATGGCAAAATCATAAGATATTGTATGACTTGACTTACGCATGAAAAGGTATGACTTTTGGATCAACCAATCTCCATAACAAATCTTATTTTAAGAAAGGATACATCTCTGAGCAAATTTGGCTACTCATTCCATATTTATGTTGGTGTGTTGAAGGATTTTATTCTAAACTGACAACAAAATGTCTAACACTAACTCCTCCTAGAGCTTTTAAGTTACATCCACCAAACTTGGCACAGACCTTCAGACTGTTCTGGAATAGTGAGCTATGTCTTTTCTAATTGATCAGACTTATGGATTTTGCACAGCAGATAAAGAAATATGACAATGAGGCTGTGAATGATAGACATACTTTCTCTTCAATGGGCTGTACTGCACACCCTGTCTACATCAGATGCTATAATCAATGATGCAATGATTATGGAAGCGTCCGTTGCGGCACGTCACGCCAACAGTAAACAAACAGGTGTCCCGTTCCATTTTGCACTTGCGCTACTACTGCCAACAACACAAAAGAACATTTCAGAAAGTTTGTATCGACGTGCCGGTGGAGACAGCCTCAAGCCGTTGCGTTGCAATGAGTCCAATAGTGTTTTATCTACCCCATATCCTTCGGTGACAATTAAAAAAAAAATGTTTACTTGAACTTTCAGACAATGCTATGTCAAGCTAACATCAAAGTTTGTCTTGACAAACTTTACCTGTCTAGTTATTTTTGCAATACAAATGACTGATGTATGTCATTAACCTGGAAACCACAGTGTTTTCTTTCTTCTGTGCCATACAAAATGTATTTCCCTATTCAAATTATCGTAGGGTTTAAAGTTTGGTTTAGGGGTTAGATTTATGTTTAGGTTTGGGCTTGGAGTTAAACGTTGGTCAAATCGTAATAACATTGTTGATATATTTATTGTTCTCTTATTTTTTAATGAGCCATCTTGTGCAATTATGGCATCTAATACTATAATTGATATTAAAATGAGCTTTTTCAGTGCACAGTATTTATGTCTGTTTGTGCCACTTGCTTGACTATGCCAGATCCACTTCCTTTTTTTTACCCCTCCGTTGAAATTAGAGGGTTGCTGTTTATTTTATTCATTGCTCATACAAAACAAATTGTTCCCCTTCTGTCGCTCTCTCCACGTTGTGTCAGAGAAGCGACACTAGGAGTCACTCTTGAGCGCCGATATTCACCTCTGAACTATGAAAAAAGGCCAATGAGAGTTGGCAACCAGTATTTGCATGTCCCGCCCCCAGACATACGGGTATTTAAGCGGCGCAAATACGGGAGTTCATTCAGAAAATTTCTTCGGAGCCGATGGTCGTGTCTGCAACTGCTGCGTATACACACCTAGTTCCTGCTATCCCTCTGCTGCATGCTGTTGGATTCTACGGCGCACAACAGCGGCTTTCTCCTGTTGCACGGCTGTGCACTTCCTGCCCCTGGGCGCTTCGACAGCGCAGATTAAAAAACTCTCACAAGTTTTTTTCATAAAAGAGTGATTTTATTTAAAAGAGTAATTTCCTCTAAAAGAGCAAAACACAGCGGCGTTGAACGTCCTTTTAAGGACGCGTCTTTATAAAGATCCGCCCCTGTGTTGTTTCTGGATGCGGTAGAGTGCTCTCCGCTTCCGACGGCCACAGGCGTTGTCTCGTGTGTCTGGGTAGCGATCACACCGAGGCTGCGTTTGTGGATGGTTCATGTTCTCACTGTGAGAACATGACCATGACAACGCTGCGGTCGCGGCATGCTTACAACCGTGAGCAAGCCACTCCAGCCGCCCCCCGTGTTGCTCCTTCTTCCCACGGGATTGAGGACGATGCGGCTGGCGATGGAGGCGATTTGGGGATGGCAGCGGGTGCAGCTCCGCTGGGTACGCCACCTCGGACCACCCGCACCCCAGCACGCTCGTTGATTCCCGTCCGTGCTCGAGGCGATGGCGACTCGCCTCACAGCCAGTCTGCCGACTCTCTTGCGATGGAAGCAGATGAGCTCGCCGCGGCATCGGAGGGCGTGGAATCTGATGCTGAGGACTCCCCTGGGCTGCCGCTTTCGGGCCTGCACGCCCAGGCTGAGGCCGACACACAGATGACCGACATGCTTTCCCAGGCAGCCAACAGCTTGGGCTTGGATTGGAACCCTCCATCCTCCCCACAACCATCACAGCCGCTCACAGCCTCGCCCCGGTTCCGTTTTTCCCGGAAGTGCATGACGAGCTGACGTCTTCGTGGAGAGCACCCCTCTCCACTCGTCACACCACCACAGGCTCGTCCGCCCTCGCCACCGTCGACGGCGGAGCGCGCCATGGGTACGAGGCGATTCCCCAGGTGGATAGGGCGGTTGCGATCCATCTATGCCCCGGAACCCCTACCACCTGGCGAGGTCGCCCCGTACTCCCTTCCCGGACCTGTAGAGCAACCTCCTCGCTGACAGCGAAGGCCTACAGCGCCACCGGACGTGTCGCTTCCGCCCTGCATGCCATGGCTCTCCTGCAGGTCCACCAAGCAAAGGCACTACGCGACATGCACGGGGGTGGCCCTGATCCCGACACGCTGCAGGAACTGTGCTCAGCGACCGACCTCGCCCTGAGAGCGACGAAGGTCACAGCGCAAGCGATGGCCATGCTAGTGGTCCAGGAACGTCAACTGTGGCTGAACATGGTCGAGATGCGTGAAGCCGACAAGACTCGCTTCCTCAACGCCCCTGTCTCCCAGTTCGGCCTCTTCGGTGATACCGTCGAGGACTTTGCCCAGCAGTTCTCCACGGTAAAGAAGCAGACGGAGGCCATCTCTCACATCATGCCTCGCCGCAAGCCTGCCGCCACGGCCCATGCCCCGTCTGCTTGCCGAGGGCGTCCTCCCGCGGCCAGAAGGCAAGCTCCTGCTCCGCCTCAACCTGGGCCCAGCTCTCAGCCCCAGCGTCGAGCAAACCGCGGGAAGCGCACGCCCCCTGTCTCACGGACCCCCTCGAGGACCCGGAAGGCTCCCAGGCGCTCCTGAGACAACGCACCCAGAGCCCAAGACGTTAGCTCCGGAGGTGGTAAGACCGCTCCGTCCCCCGGTGGGGGGCCAGAAGGAGCATCCTTTGTTTTTTCATTTGCCGCACCCCCTAACAAGGGCTGCAGTACCCAAATGCTCAATAAAAGAGCTATTTCCTTTGTCTCTGGGGCATATGGCCTGCAAATGCCGTTCTCACGGCACTCTGCTTTCAGGCCTCAACATTCCCGGCTCCATGGACGCGGTGTCCCCGCCTTCAGCCCCACGACTGTTCCCCGGCTGGCCGGATCAGACGAGTCCAGAGGACGCCAGCATCAGACCTCCTCCTCAGTCACGAACCCACCCCCAGCCGGATGCGCGGAGCAAGGTAAGTGCTTTGAGTTTATTCTCAGCACCAGAGCCTCGGGACGCCAAGTTGCCTCCCGACGGTGCGTTACCTGTTCCGCACCGCTGCGAAGCCCCGCCGGGTACATCCAAAAAACTCGTCCACTTGGTGCCCCTAGCACGGAGTTTAGAGGTGTGGCTTTCACTGCCCAACCCGTCATGCTGGCTGCACCGGACCATTCGACTCGGTTATGCAATTCAGTTTGCCAGGTCTCCGCCCCCCTTCGTGGGCGTACATTTTTCCGCAGTACATGGCCAACATGCCCATTCCCTGCGTGAAGAAATCGCCTCCCTTCTATTAAAGGACGTGATAGAGCCTGTCCCTCCAACCGAAATGAAGAAGGGTTTCTACAGCCCTTACTTCGTTGTATCCAAGAAAGTCGGCGGCTTACGACCGATCTTGGACCTGCGAGTTTTCAATCGGACCTTGTCCAGACTCCCGTTCTAAATGCTCACCCAGAAACAAATTCTATCTGGCGTCCGGCATCTAGATTGGTTCGCAGTGGTAGACCTGAAGGACACGTACTTCCACGTCTCAATTCGCCCTCGACATCGACCCTTCCTAAGGTTCGCGTTCGACGGCCAGGTGTATCAGTACAAAGTCCTCCCCTTCGGCCTGTCTCTGTCCCCTCGCGTCTTCACGAATGTCGCAGAGGCAGCTCTTGCCCCGCTCCGAGAAGCCGGCATACGCATACTCAATTACCTCGACGACTGGCTCATACTGGCCCACTCCCGAGAGTTACTATGCGCACACAGAGACCAGGTGCTCAGCCACCTCAGCCGTTTGGGGCTTCAGGTCAACTGGGAAAAGAGCAAGCTCTCCCCGGTCCAGAGCATCTCTTTCCTCGGTCTGGAGTTAGACTCAGTCCCAATGACAACACGTCTCTCCAACGAGCGTGCTCAGTCAGTGCTGAAATGCCTCGCTTCCTTCAACCCAGGCGCCGCAGTCCCGCTAAAACGTTTCCAGCAGCTCCTGGGGCATATGGCACCCTCCACGGTGGCTGCGCCGCTGGGGTTGATGCATATGAGACCACTTCAGCACTGGCTCCAGACTCGAGTCCCGAGACGAGCATGGCGCAGCGGCACGCACAACGTAAAAGTTACCTCTGCCTGCCGCCAAACCTTCAAACCCTGGACAGACCTCTGCTTTCTAAGGGCAGGAGTACCCTTGCAGCAGGTGTCCTGACGCGTTCTGGTCACAACCGACGCCTCCAAATTGGGTTGGGGCGCCGTGTGCAAAGGGCGCGCAGCCGCAGGATGGCACATCAACTGCCTAGAGCTGCTGGCTGTTTTTCTGGCCCTGCAGAAGTTTCTTCCGTTAATTCGGAACAAACACGTCATAGTCAGGACAGACAGCACCACGGTCGTAGCCTACATAAACCGCCAAGGCGGAGTACGCTCCCTCCACATGTCACAGCTCGCCCGTCGTCTCCTCCTTTGGAGTCAGCAGCGACTCAAGTCACTGCGCGCCACTCACATCCCCGGCAACCTCAATGTGATAGCGGACGCGCTTTCAAGACAAAGCTTGCCTGGCGGAGAGTGGAGGCTCCACCCCCAGTCGGTCCAGCTGATTTGGGACCGGTTCGGCAAGGCTCAGGTAGACCTGTTTGCCTCCCAAGAAACCTCCCACTGCCCGCTCTGGTATGCCCAGACAGAGGCTCCCCTAAAAAAAAGCGGGGCAGACGTGTTGGCACACAGCTGGCCGGCGGGGCTGCGCAAGTACGCATTTCCCCCAGTGAGCCTTCTTGCACAGGTGCTATGCAAGGTCAGGGAGGACGAGGAGCAAGTCATTCTGGTAGCCCCTTACTGGCCCACCCGGACTTGGTTTTCGGACCTCACGCTCCTCACGACAGCCCCTCCCTGGCGAATTCCCGTGAGGAAGGACCTTCTTTCTCAGGGACGGGGCACGCTCTGGCACCCGCACCCAGACCTCTGGAACCTCCACGTCTGGCCCTTGGACGGGATGCGGAAGATCTAGCCAGCCTACCACCGACCGTCATAGATACAATCAGTCAAACCAGAGCCCCCTCTACCAGGCATCTCTACGCTATAAAGTGGCGTCTGTTCGCGGACTGGTGTTCTTCCCGAGCCGAAGACCCGCAGAAGTGCGCAGTTAGGTCAGTGCTCGTGTTTCTTCAGGAGAGGCTGGAGAGGAGGCTGTCCCCCTCCACCCTCAAGGTGTATGTCGCCGCTATCGCGGCCCACCACGACATGGTAGACGGCAAGTCTCTTGGTAAGCACGACTTAATTGTCAGGTTCCTAAAAGGTGCCCGGAGGATAACTCCCTCCCGGCCTAACCTGTTCCCCTCCTGGGATCTCTCGGTCGTCCTTACGGGACTCCAGAAACCCCCCTTCGAGCCGCTTGACTCAGTTGGACTCAGGGCCCTCTCTCTCAAGACTGCCCTGCTGATCGCGCTCGCTTCCATCAAGAGGGTCGGGGACCTGCATGCGTTCTCTGTTAGCGACGCTTGCCTGGAGTTCGGTCCGGCAGATACTTTCGTGATCCTAAGACCGCGACCGGGCTATGTGCCCA
Organism: Xyrauchen texanus; assembly: GCF_025860055.1. Taxonomy (NCBI): domain Eukaryota; kingdom Metazoa; phylum Chordata; class Actinopteri; order Cypriniformes; family Catostomidae; genus Xyrauchen; species Xyrauchen texanus. Next base: position 37,670,024 of record NC_068276.1, read on the forward strand.
AGGTTCCTACCACACCCTTCAGGGATCAGGTGGTGAACCTGCAAGCGCTGCCCCGGGAGGAGGCAGACCCAGCCCTTTCACTGCTGTTTCCAGTACGTGCTTTACGTATTTACCTGGACCGCACACAGAGCACCAGACGCTCTGAGCAGCTCTTCGTCTGCTTTGGGGGACAGCAGAAAGGGAACGCTGTCTCCAAGCAGAGACTCGCCCACTGGGTTGTCGATGCCATTTCCCTGGCTTATCACACCCAGGCCATGCCCCCCATCCCCCTTGCGGGTCCGAGCCCACTCCACCAGGAGTGTTGCGTCCTCATGGGCACTGGCTAGGGGCAATGCCCTAGCAGACATTTGTAGAGCAGCGGGCTGGGCAACACCTAACACTTTTGCGAGATTCTACAATCTCCGAGTTGAGTCAGTATCGTCCCTTGTTTTCTCAGGTACCGAGCCCGTAGAACTCGGTAGCACGCCCACGATCTGACCGGGTGAATCGCTTGCACCTAGCGCCCTTCCCCCTAACCAGGGGAATCAGTGCGCCTTCATTCCCAGGAGATCTCAGGTTTGGGACACTGGTTGAGTCCTCTCTAGCCCTCGTGGGTCGCAGTTCAGCGGAGGAACTCGTGTAAGGGCCCCGGCCTTAGTTGCTCTATGCGAGAAACATAGAGAGAAAAGAGGCCGGCCAGGCTTGGCCCGTTCCCAGGTTGGCGGCCAGCACCTTGTTCCCCCCCCAGGGTAACGATAAGGAATCCTGATGGCTTAAATGGGGCATTGGGGAAGGGTACGTGCAGCCTGATACAGTTGGTCATCCTGCACGTAAGAATACCTGCTCGCTCCTGTATCAGCAGTTCACGTACACGGCTCAGCGCATGGCACTTTTATAAGTGGACCCCTAGTGTCGCTTCTCTGACACAATGTGGAGAGAGCGACAGAAGGGGAACGTCTAGGTGGAGGGAACGAGACGTTGTGTCAGAGAAGCAACACTAGGGGTCTCTCTTGAGCGCCGATATTCACCTCTGAACTATGAAAAAAGGCCAATGAGAGTTGGCAACCAGTATTTGCATGTCCCGCCCCCGGACATACGGGTATTTAAGCGGCGCAAATACGGGAGTTCATTCAGGATTTTTCTGAGGAGCCGGAAATGGTCGGGCACAACAGTGGCTCGGCTCAGCGACGTGGCAGGGGAGACACAACGTCTCGTTCCCTCCATCGGGGAACGGAGGTTACATACATAACCTCGACGTTCTCCTCTTCTTTCTTTGCTCTGTGGATCAACAGTGACTGTTGACTGTTCTCAGACTGTTAAATATGCTCTTTCATGTATATGTAGAAGCACAGACACTGAATTAAATAATTACAAAGAGACACAAAAACCTTACTTGTAAAACTAGGTTAAAATAGTTCATCGTTCTTTTCTAAAACATAATGAAAAATAAAAATGTTTCACTATGGTTAAAAGAAAGTAACCACACTGTAGACAGATAGTCATCTACCAATAAAAGCTGTGTATGATATTAAAAACAAACCACACAAAGATTTCTAAAGTTTTTGGAATGTTGAGCCTTATGGTGACACTAGGGCATTTTTTTTTTTTATGTAAATTCAGACTGTGATGTCATCACCTCCAAAGATGCAATACAAGACATGCAATTTCTTAATCAGTACATAAACATAATGTTGATCAATATTCTACCTGTGTAGGAAGTATCACACTGAGAAAGTAAAAATGAGTAATTTTTCATGCTGTTATTTTTGGATTGTCAAAAGAAGAATGAACGTATTTTTTATTTTACAAACGTTACATTACATTTATAAACTGCTTTTCTGACACTCAAAGCACACTCAAAGCACTTTACACAGTGAACAGGGGAATCGCCTCAATCACCACCAGTGTGCAGCATCCAGCTCAATGAGGTGGATGCCATAGTGCACCAGTACGCTCACCACTCACCAGCTATTTGTGGAGAGGATAGAACAGAGTTATAGAGCCAATTAATGGATGGGGATTATTAGGAGGCCATGATGGAGTAGGGCCAATGGCAGGAAATTTGGCCAGGACACCAGGGTTACACCCCTACTCTTTACAAGAAGTGCCCTGGGATTTTTAATGACCACGGGGAGTCAGGACCTCGGTTTAAAGTTGCATCCAAAGGACGGTGCCTTTTTACAGAATAGTGTTCCCATCACTCTACTGGGGACAGACCACAGGGTGAGCACCCCCTGCTGGCCTCCCTAAAACGTCTTCCAGCAGCAACCTTAGTTTTTCCCAGGAGGTCTCCCATCCAGGCACTGACCAGGCACATCCCTGCTTATCCTCAGCGGGTTTTGAGCTACAGGATGACATGACTGCTGTAGAAACAAAAGAAATGAGTCAGTGCTCCCTCCCTGAGGGTTTTGCGCTGCAGTCTGTGTTGGGTGCACTGATCCGCTGGTGCGGAGACAAATGCATGAAGGGGCAGTAATTAAAGCACAGCAGGGATTTGACAATGTGCATTTCACAAACTGTGATAATTATGTCTGTCAATGTTTGTATCTTCTTTATCATTAGCTGCAAGAAAACAAAATGGCCTCAAAGTAAATCATTTGTGATATTTTTTTCTTAACCTCCTCACACCAACACCCTCTCCTCCAGTTTTGGTGACTGAGTAACTATATATTTTTTTTTCCATGTCTCTCTCTTTCCAACACACTCTCACGGCGAAATCGTAATGATTCGTACGACTTTTCTAAATTTGGCTAATTCGTATGATATTGTAAGACTTCGCTGGACATAATTTCTAGGGATGCACTGATACCACTTTTTCTCTTACGATCCGATTCCAATATCGGAAATCTCAGCAATGGCCGATAGAGATTCTGATCTGATACTAGTGTTGTTTTTTGCATAATCAGTTTATAATATCTTTACATTATTGTGTGGAACTCATTGGGAGTACTCTTTAATATGTAAAGAAACAAACCTCTAACTACACATTATTTTAATATAAATGTGTAGCTTATTAAAAAAAACTGTATTGCTAACTAGTATATCAGATAATGTAGCAGCAAAATTAACAGTAATTCCAGTATAAGTCATCAGTTGAAAAGAAGTCATTTTTTTTATTTATATTTTATTTCAACTTGTATCTGGACTTTAAAGGTTCAGATCTCTTTTTCGTTCAATTTAGTTGTAAGATATTAGCTCACTTTTCATTCACACAGTTATTTTTTGGAACCCATTCAACTTAAATATTTTTATAATTTGTAAACAAATGATAATAATAATAATAATAATATATTATAATAGTAATATATAGTAATACAGTATAATCGTGCACCTTTTGTCACAGATCCACCGGTCTGTCTCTTTCTTCCTCACTGCACTGAGTTCTGATTACACGCACCTGCATATCATTAGTGACAAATCAAGGCCTGCATATATACTCCGCTTTCACACACACTCTTTGTCTGTCCTCATTGATAGTATCTCTGAGACTCTGGACCGGTCTACCATGTCAAACATACCTGTGTCGTCATTATTGCGTGCAAGTATCTTAAGACTGTTGTGAGTTCTCTGTTGTTCATGTCTGTACCCTGTCTGAATATTTTCTCACCTGCTGTTTGCCACTCTGATTAACTGAATTTACTCACAATGTTTAAATCACTGTTTCAATCATCTGTTCAATAAACCCTGCTTCTGAGTTCATATCTCTGCCTCTGTGGGTCTCTCCGTGACACCTTTAACTTTTTAAACCCTCATGCTTTTATTTTGACATTCTGAACTATCCAGGAAGTCCTGTATGTGTCTGTATACAGGCAAGTTCACAGTAGTTTAATTTGCTTATTCAAATTCTGGTAAAAGGCACCTCTGGTGCCATTCTAAATGCATATTATAAGTGAACTGAACTATTGAGCGTCTACATACTGTTCGTGAGTAGCGTGCTAATATTGCACACTGCTGTGAAGGCTAAAAATAGTCGCAGGCGTGTATAAACAGAGCAGTGCCAAATGCCCTGGAGTTGCACATGCATTTTATATATTTACTTAAACACAGCTTTTAGCGATTCCTAGAGCTATTGCACGTCATCAAGTTGCTTTGAATAAAATGCACGAGTCAATTATCTACTTTAATGGTGTTTTAATGGTTCTTTTATGTCTTTTTTTTGAGCTTGACAGTAACGAACATGACTAACACACAGTATCGGATTTGGAACTGATACCCGATCCGTTTAAAAACATCAGTATCAGAGCCAATACCGATCCAGGTATCGGATCAGTGCATCCCTAATCATTTCCATCTAATATGTGACCATTACTTGCTGCTTGCACACACAGGAAACAACAGTATCATGTTTACACTACTGATTGGTTAAGTTTAGATAAGGCGTTTGGGGACGAGCATAATGTTACAGTTTTTCTCAATTGCTTTGGTTAATTTTTTGAAACGGTCTTAACATTCTCTAAACTGTAAGTGCAATTGTCACAACTGTTTTATGGGACATCACAACTGTAGACAATTGTACTTTCTCTTTTGCACACATGTGCCAAAATGCTTGCAGTTTGCTTAAATGAATAAGACATTCAAATCTGGTGTGAGCAAGAACTAATTGTTCAGAGATTTGAACTTAATGTTTTTGAAATAAAAAACAAAATCTCATTTGAGAATTGAGCCAAAGCAATTGATATAAACTGTAATAAGCATGTCCTTAATGTCTGGTGCTTGGAACTAGCGCTTATTCTGCATTAGACATCCAGGCATTTGCACGTGGTGAAATCGTACCCATTTATATGAATAAAATCATACGAAATAGCCAACTCGTAAAATATGTACGAATTTTCATGAGTTCCCCCTCACAAACGTAAAACAACAGCACGAGTAGTACAAAGCCTTTCAGATGATGTGATCCCATATTTTATATAAATAAGCATTTAGTCATTTAGTGAAATTTAGCAACTTGTTGAAGGGTTGTCCTGTTTAAAGGGCAGAAGAACTTTGTCCATTCATTTAGACTCCAAATAATCCACTTACAGATTAAGTAGTTAAATATTTACAATTAATGAAAAATACATTGTCCTAATTTTCAGTGATCTTTTAGTTGATATTTTTCACTTGTAAGGCATTCCTGGATGCTGAGTTTTCTGAAAAACTGATACAAATCTCAGCTTAAAGTAAATCGATTTTAAGAGCATTATCATCTCTCTGAGTATGAAATGACAAAGATATTATAATAACTATAATAACTCCCTTTGTAGAGAGCAGGTATTCAAAAAGCAGTTTCATATAGATTGCCTGCATTAGCCGCCTTGTGTATATATAATTGTTCTTCCCATAAATTGCTCTTGCCAACAATTAAGTTTGTGCAATGCAATTAAATCCATTTTCTGCCATGCTAATGGGTGTGCATGTCATTCACTGTAACCATGGGGTTTGTATCTGTCTCGCTCATGCAGTGGTGTTTGATCTTTTGTGAAGCTATAAAGAAATTAGTGCAAAAGTACTGAACCATGCAATTACTTTAGCAAAAGTTTTAAAAGGCTTTTGTGATCAGCTTTTATGTGTAAAATACATACATGCTCTCAAATGCACTCACAAAGACATACATACATACCAAAAACACATTCACACGGACAACTGTAGCGTTTGACCAACATTCATCAAATTACAGCATTTCAAAATTGCCTAAGTTTGTATTCATAATCCATTTTGTACTTTTTAAATGACCTTAGCTCAAAGCTTCAAGGACACATAAGCACAAACACACACATACAGATGAAGGAGTAGCAGCAATGCCTGAAGTGTTTGGAGCTTGTGTTATAGCCTTGTACAATCTCTAACCTTTCCTTCAGATAATAAGCTCAAGCCAGATGCCCTAACAAGACTGCATACTTTACCTTCTCACAGCAAAACAAGCTTTTGTTGCCGCTCAAAATGGGCACATTCCAACCTGATGACGATATTCCCTCCTTTTTGTAACAAGACATTTCAGGTCATAAGGATGTTCTCCTGTAATGCTTTCAGACAATATTGTTCTCCTAATATAATGTAAGTATATGAACAGGATGTGCTGCAGCCGTTATAGTTAGTCAGTTAAAATAGTTTCTTTGTTTTATTGGGTTATTTTAGACTAGATGAATGAGTTACTCGTGTTGAGGCCTCTTTAATGGACAGGTAGTGGGATGTTGGTTGCCGTGTGCCGGAATAATGGTCAGAGTGAAAAATCGGGCATTATATATTAGACAGACTAACATGACTAACAGCTATGCTCTAAATTGTGCATATGTCAAGGTAAACGTAGCTTGTAGAAAGAAAATTAAATGCATGGAAGATTGATCAATAAGCCTATAGTTGGTCTCATTTGCCTGCACTGTATAGTTGCATAGAGTAGATGGATTGTCCCTTTGCTTCAGTTTGAAATCTGCTTTTGCTTGTTATGGTTTTGCTACTGATTAGCTGAAGTGCTGGTGAATCTCTTGCCTGTATTATTTATTTGTGGCTAGAGCATTATGAATGTCATAGTCCATATCTTTTTTCCTCCATCATAAGCTTTTTTTCCATCAGGACAGCTTTCAGTCAGATAGACACACAATTACACGCAGACACCTTCTTTCAGCCACTGAACCTCTCACCAATAAATGCGTTTGATTAAAGAGATACCTCGTTTTACTCCCAGAGTCGGCTTTAATCAGAGGTATTAAAGACTGCACATGCTCGGAGAGGACAGAGAGGGGAGACAGAGGAAGAAAGGGTGAATGGAGATGATAGAATGATGTTGAAATGGAGGAGAGAGAGGATGTGGAGTAGATACAAATGAGAAAGGAAAGATAGGAGAGAGGGGTTGGGAGAGAGGAGGTGATCGTGAGAGAGAGGACTCTGCTCTCATTAGTGACATGCCTCTGTGCCTTCTTGTTATTTGATTTCTTTTTTTTTTTTTACAAAGTTTTTTAGTGCAAACAAAAGTCTTGGACGTTCTGTTTCTCTTGGCAGAACGTTTGATTACCTCTTCCCACAAGATTGGAAAGGGACAAACTTTTTTTCAGTAAACAAATACATAGCCAAAATGAAAGTGCAGTTTGCATAAAGGCTTCATTGCCTCTAAAGTTACCATAGTGACTTTACAGGATATTACACTGAAACATTTTCATCATTTTTCTAGACATTCCAGCTTTTGGAACATGTTTGTCTTTGATTCTGCCTTTCATTGTCACACTAACCTTTAGCTTTTTCACTTTAATTCTGCTGTAGAATAGAGACACTGTGCATGTCCTTAATGACTCTGAAAAAACTTCTCCAAAGTGCTTCATTGTTTGTGTTAAGCTCATATATGAATATTCATGGGCTCTATTTATTGACTGTCTTTTCACTTTTAAGATGGACCATGACCCCCGAAACCCAGCCTATATCTGTGCTCAAGGTCCTCTTCTCTCCACTGTGGCAGATTTCTGGCAGGTGAGATTCTCAGCGTTTACTGTCCACATCTAGTCCACATAGACAAAACATGTAAGAATGAATGATGTAAAGAAAATGGTCTACACTGGTAATTGGTAAATGGTAATTAAAAAGATTCTAAGCCTAACCACTATTCTGTTTCCCACATTTCAGAAAAAGAAATGACAAGGGCATAGTAATTTTTGGACTTGAGGTTAGAAAGGGCACTTTCTATATGTCCACAGAAGCTATTAACATGCTACCTTAATTCATAATGGCCAATTGACCCATTAGGTGTTTCATTCATAACTGGTAGAGCTGGTATGTATTTAAAATGTCATTGTTAGTGTAATGGGAGCCAGCTGGTATGTGATATCTGTGCAGTATGAGTAAACCTTAATCCAATCCCCAGTCCCAAAGAGGTGCACTAGCGACTGACGCTAGAGGCTGTAGCCTTTAGCCTCCTCATTAAATTCAAATCTGCTCGGAGTGGGTCAAGCAGGACTGGTTGTATTATACGTGAGCACCTGAGACTAATCTCCTACACAGATGTTCTGAATGAGAAAAAGTAACTTTTAAGAGCACTAGTAACACAGTCCTTCAAACAAATCATAACCTACTACCGTAAGATATTGAAAGATAGTAAGATAGAGTATCTTGTGTTGCAATATTACCCCTCAAACCTTTTTCCCGTTAACCAAACTTCAATACAAGCTCATCATGGGGACATGATTATAACTTATAACAAACCGATTTTGGTGGAATTTATATATTTGTTTGTTTGATTTTTGGTTTTAGTGTCAACATTAATGGCTCTGATGAGCAGCAATTTTCAGTGTTTTTATTTCCCCTATTTGTTCATTTTTGTTTTCATTGTAGGTTAGATAAGTAGATGATTTTAAAAGGACACCTCAGACTTCATTAGCATTTTAATAAATTGACTGTGGTAATGTGTTGATTGGTAGAATGTGTCACTTGACCCTCTATAATCGCAAAGCTGTGTTTCCTAAAAGATGTGGGTGTGCACTAATTAATGTTATTGGTTGTTTGTATTTGTCATTTTGCCAATTACCGGCATAAAAGTATATGATGTATTTGAGTTAATTTCATACAGATGATTTATAGACTGACAGCCAAGTGATAAAAAATTATTTAAAAAAAAAACTGTTTAATGAAATGTTGATTACTTTGGAAATAACACTAAGGAAAAAAACTATTTCCTAAAGTAAACAAAAATCTTTCTCCCTCATTTAGGCATGGCTTGGGATTTTGGTACTTTTCCCTTATAGTGTATATCATTAAAAAATAAAAACAAAATTGATAAATAAAAAACAGAAATATTACAGATGAGTACTAAGAACCTAGATTATACAAAGCTCTAAAATTGGTCTCTAAAATTGGTATAATAAACAAAAACCAAGTTTAAAGACAAGGCTATAAATGTAGTTAAACAGAGCAGTACTTGTACACAGATGATTTGATTATTGTTTACATTGGCATTTTAAGTCATTTTAGATTTACCTCTCTGTAACATTCATGTTTTACCAATGCACATTGTTGTGAAAAGATTGCATTTGAGGAAAAATAACTTCTTCAGGATGTTACATTTTATTTGCATACCATGCAGTTGTCACTTTGTGCAATTTATAAAAAAGAATCTGACCAATCACAGCAAATTCAAGACCACACCAGTCTCAGTACTCTTCACTGTGAAGGAGGTTTTTATTTTATTTGTACATGTTTGATTGTTGGTTTGTTTGAAATTTTCTGCATATTGCACTGCAAAACAACAATATTTGATCATCTGTTCTGGAACATTAGTACAAGCTTCTCTGTTGGCCTTTAATTCAGTACCTCTATATTCTTTATATCCTATGTCATCAATCAGAACAGGTCAAAATACACAAGAAATAGTTTTTATAATGGTGGGTAAATTTTAACTTCTATTTTGACCAATGTACAAAATTATAAAAAATGTCAACCCATTAGATTTTTGTTCTTACTAATTATTTATGATTTTAGTCTATCATAAGTTGTTATGAAACATCCAAAACTGTAATGTGATCATTCTCTCATCATATAACCATGAGTTTAAGAGATTTGATTTTTCATCAATATCATCTCCAGTGTTCCATCTCCAGTTTTGCAAGATTAAAAATGATAACATATTCATAATGATAACTTTTTATTGCATTTTGAACCACTTTTACCACGGTATAATGTCTCTACATTTCTCTGGTAATGACTCTTTGGGGACATTTGGCATGTAAGTTTGATTATTTTATGAGCAGGATCATTGTATTTTATTGCTCCCATAAAAGTCAGTGTTGTCCCTTATTTTCCTAATGGCCGCAGTGGGCCTTTTCATGATTGAAGGACACAGTAAAAGTGTTATTAGGGTAAATGGAGCAAGGCCGAGGAAGTTCAGTATGGAAGGGTAAGGGGAGATAGAGGGACAGGGCAAGAGAGGTGGGGTGGGAAGTCTAAACTAATCCTCAAATACAATGATGAGTGATTGAGTTATTAAGACCAATTATGTTTTAAAAGAGCGCTTTGCTGGATGCTTAACTTAGCTGTACTTACTGTAGAGGTGATAATGTTATGTTTGAAAAAAAAAATTTTGTCTGACAGTAAGGTACTAAGGTACCTTATTAGCCCTCTTGTGTCTCCATTGTAACATTGCTGTTGCGTGTTCTTTTCTGTGTGTAGATGGTTTGGGAGAGTGGTTGTGTGGTGATTGTCATGCTAACACCTCTTGCTGAAAACAGCATCAAACAGTGTCATCAGTATTGGCCAGATGAAGGCTCTGAACTTTACCATATATATGAGGTAATGTTTTCAAGTTTGATATGCCCTCTCTGATATTTACATGATTAATTTATTTATTACTTCAGATTTTTTATTAACAATAATTGCCCAATTAGTCATTATATCAACTCTATACCAATTGTTTGGGCCATGCATGCTAAGCTTAAAAATGTTAATTAAATAAAATACTGATAGTAAATTTCCCAAAAGGTCTATAATAATTTAGTTTTTGAACCTTGACTCTCATGTGTTATATTACAGATGACCCTATAGTTATAGACCCCTGTAGATCTCCTCAACCACTACCAGTGTGCAGCATCCACCTGGATAATGTGATGGCAGGCATAGTGTACCAGAACATCCACCACATACTAGCTATTGGTGTAGTGGAGAGTAGAGTGATGTAGCCAATTCAGGGATGGAGATTATTATGGGGGGGGGGCATGATAGATAAGGGCCAATGGGGAGGAATTTGGCCAAGACACCAGGGTTATACCCCTACTCTTTACAAGAAGTGTCCTGGGATTTTTAATGACCACAGAGAGTCAGGACCTCAGTTTAACGTCTCATCCAAAAGACAGTGCTTTTTTATAGTATAGTGTCCCATCACTACACTTGGTCATTAGGACCCACACAGACAGCAGGGTGGTCTCCCTATTACCACTTCCAGCAGCAAACTTAGTTTTCCCCAGTAGGTCTCCCATCCAGGTACTGAACAGGCTCAACCCTGCTTAGCTTCAGTGGGCAACCAGGCGAGAGCTGCAGGGTGACATGGCTGATATTATTTTTCTGCAGGTAAATCTGGTCTCTGAGCATATCTGGTGTGATGATTTCCTGGTGCGCAGTTTCTACCTGAAGAACGTCCAGACCAATGAGACCCGTACAGTTACTCAGTTCCACTACTTGTCCTGGATGGATCAGAATGTTCCAGAGTCGGCTAGAACCTTGCTGGACTTCCGAAGGTATGTGCGCTTCTTCTGTATTTCATTAAACTGTAAAAGCCTGAATGTCATTCTGTATGTGGTAGGGCTGGGAAATTTAACGCATTAATTTTTGTGATAAGTATTTTTTGTTTAACTTTTTTTTTTAAATCAATAAACGTATGCAGTATCCGTATTTCCTGAAACTTTGCGCGATGGGAGAAAGGTGTCCCGAGTAGTTCCTGGCAGGCTACTCAGCCTTACATGCTCTGATTAGGGTGGGGTAGGTTATGGCATCTGCTGCCAACAAGGAACAAACCCAGGCACTTTTGTACAATGGGCCAAATTTCACAAATATTTTTCCCACTTTCTGTGGCTAAAATTGGCATATATACATTTTCAGGAGGTACACGCTTGACTCAATTGCACATCCTAGCATAGAAACTGATTGTGTAGAGCAGCACACGCTTATTCATTAAGCGCAACACATGTCCTTGGCATAATAAACAAGGGAGCGGATTTACTATACAGAGAAAGACTTAACCCACAAGCGGGGAACCAGGCATGCATAAGATACAGTCAAGCTGCTGTTTCTTTCGCATCTCCCAAAAATACTCACTCACTTTCATCTTTCATCTAAAACCGCCTGAGTGACACCCAGCGTGTGCATGATAGAGACTGAGAAGGACCTGGCTGTTCAGCAAGCTGCAGTCAGGTATGCTTGTAGAGACTGAATGGCAGCCAAAGAAAATAATAATTTTTATATTGTATACTTAGGCAAATAAAATTTCAGCATTCAATATGTTTTATATCTTTATGTATAGTGTCTAATAATGCATTGGTAATGTATACTTAAGTTTCACTTGCCAATAAAGTTTGATATGAATTGAATCTGCCTATTTGATCCTATTATTTAAAAAATGTAAATTGGAAAACTTCAGAACATTTTACCCAAATTGTAATTGCAACATTTCCACTGATTTTATGGCAAGTATACATATACTTGTATCTGTCTAATTAACTAACATTTAAACTAATTACATTTGAACATATAGATATTTAAATAATTTAAATAAATTATGACTAACCAATTTCTTGAAAGGTTTTTGAAACAAATATAAAGTATATATATATATGATGATTTTTTTTTTATGTTTTCTGTAATGCAGGCTACCATGTACCATAATTTAATTGTGAGTAATCATCATTAATCACAGAAAACTGTGCAATTAATTAGTTAATTAAAAATAGATTAATTAGCTAGTCCTTTAGCTCTTAGATTATTTTACCAGATATCAGATACATATACTGTATATGTGGATGTCTGTACATGGCTGTCCACATTTATACCTAATGATTAATTTAGAGACTAAATAAATGTGAAATGTTTAGCTATAAAACAGTAGTGAAAGAAAAGGCAGTGGCAGTGTGAAAATTTTAATTTTTCACCTGACGTGAGCATTCTGAAGAAATGCAATAGGCCTCAGGGGTAAAACCGTAAAGAAATGAAACACCAATGTGAATACCTGCAATAGCTCAATATGTTTTGGTTACATTTTAGCAAGTCTTCTACTGTGCTGTGATATTTTGTCTTTGTTTATTTGTCACACTATTTTACAGAATATAGGACATTTCTAGTGAGATTGTGTGCTGATTTTGGTTTACATATTTTCATTTAATTATTTATTTTTGGTCTAATCTTGGAATCATGGGAAGATTCTAAATCATCACTCCTACTCTGAGTGTAAATGTCTTGAAGGTACTCTGAAAAATAAATGTTACCCTAAAAATGTGCTTCAAAATATTGGTAAACATAACTGAATCAACCTGAATACAGTAGGTTACACCAACAAAACTAATGTTTAAGATTAGAGCAGTTAGAAATAGCTAAATTTTGTGATGTCCTCAATGTCAGGTTACACACGTTTTTAAAATGTGGTTGGAATATCACAAACCAACTAACTCTTCAAAATTGTCCTATTCAAAGCATGCTTCAGCACACCTGTCAGTCTTCATGATGTTACAGTTTCCCTTTGCACATTTTAAGGAATGTTTCACTTGCTGTGGTTTCTGTTGCCAATTTGACTATTTCCCCAAAGTCCTTTGACACAGTCTTGTCTCGTAAACTGTCATGACACACTGAATCTGTCAAACATTCCTGACTCACCTCTTTTGTTTTTGGTTGGCCAGCTAATTAGCGGTTGCCAGTGTCATTTTTGTGATGTTGCAGCTAGTTATATGAGCCCAGTTGCATAGTCACAAAAGTGATCATTGGAAACTGTATCTCCTCTTCCAGGCCCTCTCCTTGCCTCCCCACCCTTACCTCTCACTTGCCAGATCTTTCCCTACCTCTTTGCCCCTATGTCTCACCCAATACTGCCACAAATGCATGACAGTCCCCTTTCACTCTTTCAGATCTGTCCTTTCTAATACACAACTAGTGCTAACAAGCAGCCATTTTATCTCCTGTGTAGGAAATTTTATTTTCAAAATGTACATATTGTATCCTATTGCTTTGATGCTACCAGAAAACTTTGATATGAATGTGTGCATCTTAAGTTTAGTCGAAATTGGGAATCCTGTAGATATGATCTGAAAAGTCTTTTTTAGTATCTCTTGAGAAATCAACCTTGAGGTATGCACAAAGCAGGGTTTGATGAGAGAAACAATATGAGTTAACACAGTAGGTTTCCATGGCAACAAGAACTGAGTATGTGCATGAAAAGGCCTTATGGTTTTACAGGCATGATAACTGTGCAATGTTAATGTGTTTTGGATCGTGACATCTAACCAAAGTATCCATCATTTTCTTAATGGCTTGTCAAAATTTGGAGGATTTAATGGCCTCTCCATTAGTTTTAACTATTTGGCATGGACTTTTTTGTCTATAAATGGTTTTGATAGACAGGTATAAGACATATGCCTATTTTTTCTCTCCTGGTTGACTGTAATGTGTTGATATTGAGCAATGCCATATACATGCACATGTTTATTTATTTGCAATGTTGCAATCTCTAACAGTTTTTAAATGCACATGCATTTGTCCAAGAACTGCTTATTTACACTTCCGATTTTAATTGGCTCTTTTTTCTGTCATTACAGAAAGGTTAACAAGTGCTACCGAGGCAGGTCTTGTCCTATAATTGTTCACTGCAGGCAAGTACCACAATACTATTAAATTAAAAGCAAAAGATAAATAATTATATATATATATATATATATATATATATATATATATATATATATATATATATATATATATATATACATACAAGCATATACTATACAAGCTAGTTATTTCAGTCTAAAATGCTATGACTATATTTTGGTTATAACTTTGTTAATTGTTGGAGGGAGGATGTGCCTTTGTACAAAATGCAAAACTGAAAGCAACATTTTATCTAGTGATTTAATTCTGAATTACCTCACAGGCTATGGTAGAATGTATCCACTGGTAAGATAAGTGGAGGGTTCAATGAATGGTGTCTATATGACAGATGGTACAAATAGATTACCTTTACCCTCAGTGTGAACTGGTAGGATTCGAGAGTCTGTTTTAACTAAAATAGTGCCCAAATGATCTTCAACACCAGGGGATAATGACCATCACATCTTCCAGAAGTTTTTCATTGTTGGGCGAACTGTCCCTTTATATTGAACTATATGTTGTATTGTATATGCATATTTATTTATATAGATAGATGGATGGATGGATAGCAGACAGACAGACAGATGATAGCTGGATGGATGGATGGATGGATGGATAGCAGACAGAAAGACAGATGATAGATAGATAGATAGATAGATAGATAGATAGATAGATAGATAGATAGATAGATAGATAGATAGATAGATAGATAGATAGATAGATAGATAGATAGATAGATAGATAGATAGATAGATAGATAGATAGATAGATAGATAGATAGATTTTTAAATGTAGTTTAGTTCTGCAAAAAAAGGAAAACAAGACTACAGTCCTCTGTTGACAGAATGATTGTGACTGCTGAAGGATGATGCAACAACAAACAGTGTGGCTGAAACACAACAGAGAAATGAGCACTTTGTTTTCATCTCAACAGACACACTGTAATGCTCATTCAGACAGGTCTGCTCTCTCTTTTCAGAAGTGATAACAAGTTTTTTTCTTCATTTGCAGTGATGGTGCCGGTAGGAGTGGAACTTACATTTTGATTGACATGGTTCTAAATAAAATGGCAAAGGGTAAGAGCACAATATGAGCTGCTGTTTTAACACAATTTTTCACATGAATGTTTTGCCATATATTAATGGATAATTGAGGACTTAATAAGGACCTCAAACAAATATTATTAGCAAAAGTGAAATAAAAAGGAAAGGACAGAGAAAAGTGTAGACATAACTGAAATAGGTGAATGGAGAGATAGAAGACACCTCTGTAACCTGGCCAAAGCATTGTTCCTGACCCCATCTGGTGAGGTCACCCATGCATTTGCCAATACCCCTCCCCCATCCTTCTTTTTATCCTGCTTACTCTCGATTTGGTCCATCCCAACTCCTAACCTGATCATGGTCCATAGCTTTTTCCATAATGGGGGATCAAAGGCCAGATGTAAGGGAGAGTGTCACCACATTTGGGCTTCTTTCCCATGCTGTAAGGGGGCACGGAGCCTCGGCCCTCACCTGCCCCCTTCCATCTCCCTTTTGTCTGCTCTCTGTAAAAAAGGGGCTCCCAGGTTGCCCAATTTTCAATGTTCAGTTGTGTGATCAAAGCCCTAGAAAGTCTTAAACAACAGACATCTCCCTCTTCCATTTCCCTTTTCCTCTCTCTCCTGTTCTTAATTTTTTTCTCTCAAACACTCCTGTATTTCTTTTTCCTTTCTTCAACTCTAGGAATGAATTATAAATTAGTGAAGAACGCTGTTTTAATTCCAAAGCCTTTTCTTGTTTCTCTCTCTCTCTCTCTCTCTCTCTCTCTCTCTCTCTCTCTCTCTCTCTCTCTCTCTCTCTCTCTCTCTCTCTCTCTCTCTCTCTCTCTCTCTCTCTCTCTCTCTTTCTCCAGCTAAACTTAGGAATCTTGCACTTCTTAAAACATGAAAGTGTTGGAGCACTTTTGAGGCTGGAACCCCAGCTGCACACACTCGTTTTCAGAGTGCATCTATAAGAATTCCCGCTTTTCTCCTTTCTTTTCCCTCACACTCTCTCTCTCTCTCTCTCTCTCTCTCTCTCTCTCTCTCTCTCTCTCTATCTATCTGTGAAGAGGGGAGGGATAGTCTTTCTTTTCTTTTTGAAGAATAAGCGAATGAGAAATAAGGCTCGTTAGACCTGTCCTGTTCTCCTCTCATTTATGAGGATCAACAATGTTCCTGCAAAAGTCATTCAAGCTAAAGGCAAAGGGAGATTTCTCCTAATCTGCCTTTTCACTCTTCTGCCAAGTGAAAAAATGAATATTCACTTTACAGTTTCGGTTCAGTCAGAGTTGCCTTTGTAAGTTTGTATAGACAAGAACAGCAGTACTGAGAAAAGAGTAAAGTAGTTTTAGTAGTGTTGGCCACCATCTCAGAATCTTTCAACATGAGTGAGTGTGTTAGTGTAGGATGTATTAAAACTACCCGTGTTAAGTGCAGGCTATGGCTAAATCTTCTAAATATGAACCAAATAGTGTATATCTACTTTACCAATACCTAAACCAGGCAATTTATAAAAAATAAAAAAATTATCAGAACATAATTTTCCCTACTGACCTTGATTTCAGCTCAAAACAAGGTAGAGAGACAGTCTGCTGTATAAGCTTTGTCCAACATTGTAGGTGAATGTAACTCCATAGAAATAGAGAGAGAG
Organism: Xyrauchen texanus; assembly: GCF_025860055.1. Lineage (NCBI taxonomy): Eukaryota > Metazoa > Chordata > Actinopteri > Cypriniformes > Catostomidae > Xyrauchen > Xyrauchen texanus. The sequence continues at coordinate 37,686,970 of NC_068276.1, forward strand.
AGAGCTAGAGAGAGTGAGAGATTTATTTGGGATTATGCTGGGTACTTTGAACTAGTGTTTTGTGGCTGTTTTGCAGGTGCTAAGGAGATTGATATTGCTGCTACCCTAGAGCATCTAAGGGACCAGAGATCAGGCATGGTACAGACTAAGGTAAGACACCATCAAAACTCTCCTTAAAGAATCATGTGGAAATGCGACAAAATGGAGGTGTTTAAAAAAAAAAATAAATAATCAATTAATAAATATATTATTTATTCTGAATAAATTAGTAAGATGTTTGTTTATTGTGAAAACTTAAAGTTCTATACTTAGTTATAATGTTGCCCATTAAGTAAGTAACTAAGTATAGAAGCATTTACACCTGCACACATACAGAAACATCCTATAAAATCCAACCCTAAACAAACTGCTACAAGTAACATTGATTTGTAAAAACTACACTGTCAATGTAGCCCAAAAATCCAGGCACAGAAAATTAACTTCAAATTGATCACTTCTTTCTTGGCAATTGTGTCCTGTTGATGCCTCCAGCGACAACTTTTTGAACAACTGCATTGAGAGCCTTATAATATTGAGTGATATTATCTCTATAACACTTCTATAAACTACACTACAGTAAAATGTATTTAGAACTCTTCAGTAGAGATAACAAGAGGAGTAAATGACAATCCCCTCCTGAGGGCTATACAAAATTAGAGTTGCATGGTGTTGATCAAATATAAAAACCCACTATCTAAGCTGGTTAGCTAGTGTTTAAATGCAAACTATAAAGTCTACATAGAAGGTATTGAAAAGTTTGCTTACAGGTTGTCACGAACCCCGCTCTTCTGCTTCTCCCCGCATCGTCTAGCACACACACGCACACTCCCTCACTCCGCCCCCTCGAGCTTTTCACGCTCTTTTTGCTCGCTCGAGCCCTCACGCCCACTTTGCTCCTACTCGCTCACATGCTCGTAGGCAATCTCCCTTCCTCGAGTTTCTCACGCGCTTCCAATCCCCAGAACATTATGACCACCCGCACTCGCGTCATCTGCACTCCTGCACATTAGTTTCACCTGCACTCGTCTCATCACCTGTCATGGTTTACACCTGCACTCGCCCCTATATATATCACCACCCTGGTGTTGGTTATTGTATTTAGATTCCCGTGTCTTTGCCCCCCGCTAGTCTCGTCTAGTTTTGACCCCCCTGTGATTCGTTACCCCTTAGCTTGCCAGCTCTCTTGTTCCCCTAGCTCCCCTGTTTAGTCCTTCCCGCTACTCTATTCTTATTACCCCGGCTTTGACCCTCGCTTCCCTCGACCATTCTCATTGGATTTGCCCCTTGTTTATACTTTGATTCCCCGGCTTTTGACCCTACGCTTCCCTCGACGATTCTCCCTCTGGATTTACCCTGTTATGTACTTTTGCCTGCTTTATTTTTATTAAAGCAGTTTTTCCTCCGACATTGTGACTGTCTCGTCTTGTGTGTGTGTGTGCGGGTTACACAGGTTTAAGTGTATATTTGCTACTCTGTTGAGACCATACTGAAAGTAACTGTATAAATAAGTATTATATAAGTGATAGCTAATTGAATATTTTTATTATCTTATTTTATACGTTTAATGAATAAACATGTATTATTTATTAATTCATAAATAAATTATAAAAGGAATCTAATTTTTTTAATTGTCAGTTACAACAAACTTCAGACAAATGTGCTCTTCATTCTTAATCTCAAAATGTGCAAAAAAGTAGTTTGCATTTATTATGGCCTGTGACAAATTCATAATACTGAATTTTTATGTGTTTCTAAAGGAACTGCAAGATAACAAAATGTACAAACTACCATTAGGATTCAAAATATGTTTTAAAAGTATTCAGCAAAAGTCATGCTGGAAATTACAGCATTTTTTATTATAATTTGTTTTCTTAGTCTGAAACTCCCCCTTGTCATTCAAAATTGACTCGCTAACAAGGAATAGAGTTAATGTTTGGATCTTATTTTTGTGCAAAACATTAATGCAGTTTAAATTAATGATTGCTGTTGTACCTCTTGGGACATGCTGTCCCCTTTTATATCATTTTTAAATAAACACCATAAAACTGTTTTCAACAGAAAGATAAAAATTATAATTCACTTCCTTTCAATATATTTAACTATATATTTTAGTGAAACACATCAGGTTGTTCTTTTCTCTTTAAGATCCAGTAATTGTTTGGTTGCTTGTAAAAATCTGTTACTTGTATTTTCTTGCCTAAATGCCTGGGCTGAAATTGTACCTACTCTTATAAAATAATGTAGCCATAATACAATTGTGTTTTTACTGTACTTGCATTTTCAGTCAATATTTTAGCTCTGTGTTGCTCTAAAAGTCGACATACTTTATGTCGACATGATGCCCCCTTGCCCTCCACTTTTAGAACAGTCTCAAAGCTGGTACTCATGTGTGAAATTGGTGTGCCTCGTAAAATCCATTCTACCCTCTCCACTCCTGGCCCAGAATAGGAATGTTTTGTGCACAAGCAGTTACATGAGCTCTCAGGCTTTTGTTTACCTTGGAAGAAAACCTCATAAACAGCTTGACTGATCAGATGAATATCCACAACCGTGCCGTCATTGTTTCTGGGTAACATTGAGGCATTAACGTGACACCATCTAGTGGCAAAATGGTTACTTTTACACCACACAGTTTTAAAGTTTCTTTTTTCTTTCCAAAGCACCTTGTACATGATAATGCATATTATTTGTGAAAATTCAAATCTCTTTCATGCATTTAAGGTTATTTACGTTTATTAGGTCATTCACTGTATTTCTTAATCTGATCCTCAGATTACAATAAGCATTTGCCACTGGGGCCTTCAAGATTAAACGATTATTAAAATAGTATATTCATTAGTTACAGGAATGATTAAAAACATCATCAGATAGTATATAAGATATTTACTGTATTTTCACTAGCATCACAACAAAAAAATACTGCTACACTTTCACATGATATTGAATATGTTTTAAAGACAAATTTATGTTGGTTTGGAATTCTGAAAAGTGCATATAAAGTGAAATCAAGAGGGATTCGTATACTTTTTGGAAGCTTTGCATAAAACCTTCCGCCCACTTTAGCTTGGTTTATTCCATGGCCTGCGGAGAGAAGCTTCTGTGTCAAACGTTAGATTTGAGGGTCTCTCTTCAGACAATGATCGATCTTCATGGGGTGCCACTATGGGAAGAGACAGATTTTGAGTCAGTTTAAACAGAGCACATTGAGTCACACACTCTCTGCAGCTTTTAACACACTTATATAAGGAGACAGAGAATACTCACAGCAAGGTATCAAGTGACCTTCTGGCTGTTTCTTCCTCTTACATGATACACAAGCCAACATCTTTTTTAGGTCTATTTATTCTGCAACATATGGATATAACACTGGCATCCGCTCTCATTAGTGCAAAATGTTTGACTTTGTTTCCAAAGTGCTGTTCTTAAGTTTTAATTTATCTTTCCCTCTTTCTCTTTAGGAACAGTTTGAATTTGCATTGACTGCTGTGGCAGAAGAGGTGAATGCCATTCTCAAAGCTATGCCTCACTGATGGTTACCTTTCACTCTCTTCCAACCTTTTCTTCTTCATTCCTTTTTGTGCAAAGTGATCTTTTTCTCTTACATAGTTAGAAACTGAGAAAAATATTGAGAAAACCTATTGGTAATCTAATCATGGATAATAATAAAGAAAAAAAAAATCACAATGTACATTTCCAGCTCTATCTAAATTCTGATGTATTTTATTGCATAAGACATTTCTTTGTCTTAAGTGTGCAAGATTATTTAGCCTCATCGTTTAGAATGATATTCAACTAGGCATGCAGTCAGATATTGTATTAGCAACTCAGATTGTTGGTTACATATTCACTCGTGTATATAAAATATCTGAAATCTCTGTTTGTGTTAAGCAGATGTTATCTTTCCAGTGTTGTATTACACTGTATTAGTCTTCTGCAATTAAGTTAATATCTTGTAATAACAATATTAATGCAATGATGAAATATACTATATTACATTTCTAACAATTGTGATTTTCTTGAAAATCTTTCTGTTGTTAAATATTGTGTTTCTAGATTAATTTATAATCAGATTGTATTACATATAGATGAACTGATTATACAAACAGAATGAACCCTGTGATTAAAAATGGTTTGCCAAAATGTAATTATACATATTAGATTTGTTTGTATGATATTAAAGTAACAATAAACCTCAAAGTGTTGAAACTTGAGTGATAACTGCATTCATGAATCGTTTTGTGTATATCAGAGTAAGAATGACAGAAGGAGCAAGAGAGAGATTGCACCAACAGTTATTCTCACATGAATTGTCTCTCAATTCTCTTAAAACTGTTCAGGCATGCTTCACTTGGAATATATGGAGCTGAACAGTAAAAAAGGCTGAATATCACAAAAGGAATCAAACATTTTATTCATCTTTGAACAACTAAATAAAGTTAAAAGTCCACAGATAAAAAATAGCAAAAATTACCAAGGCACATGCATAAATAATCATACCTCTTAATTTCCTGTCTGCAATGCCATTATTGACAGCACTTATGACGTCGTTGTTCCTTCCTGCTATTTCTGTATGTCGATTTGCATGTGATTTGCATACGTATCTGCTGCTTAACCTGCATCTCATCAGTATGCAGCCAATATGAATGAAAGGGGGAATGCTAATCATCTTATGAATAACTATATGGTAACCATAATTGTGCATGTTTAATTGGTTGTCATCAGAGGGATACAAGTTTATTAGAAAAAATTATGGATGGTAATTGCTTCCTGCAGTAACTCGAGTATTATGCAGGATTGTGATATGCTGTCATCCCCTGTTCAGGGAATTCATATTTCCTGGTATCGTTCAGCATTGCTAACACGATTAATTATTGTGTTTGGCAACAACTACTTTCAATCAAGCGGATTTTTTAATTAACTTTGATTCATTAACTTAGTTTCAATATCATCGTTTTAGAATGTATCCATTTAGACTGTCCTTGATGATTTACCTTGTGATTATTCTCATCTATTTCAGGTGGCCCAAATCAGAGTGTCATTATCCGTTTCTTTTTCTCTCTCTCAGACAGAGATCTTGTTTTTTTCATCAAGGTTCCTCTGTGGTAAAGAGAGGTATTACTATTGGTACTGTTAGTATAAATGTAATCAATTTCATTACATTATGTAAATCAATGAAATTGCAATAATAAAAATATGTGCATGTTTTCCTTGAAATTGTTGGCTTGGACCCACAAACTTACTATGACACAGCATAGTCTGTTTATATTGTATTGTCCAAATAATTATGGAGATCTGTTTTGTTTATTACATGGCATGATACCATGCTAGCATTCATCTGTTTGAGTGCAATATTACAGATGTCTATGAGCAACGCAATGTCATATTTATAAATATTCCTGTAGTTAAAATAAGTCATGGTGTGCAAGTCCTGCATCAGTCCATTGAATTGCGTGCGCTTTTACAGATCTGCGCATGAATGTAACTGCATATTCAGAATTGGGGGGACCAAATGTGACAATTTAAGAAATTACAACTGAAACACATATTGGTCAACCACATATTTGAAAAATTTGGGAGGTATTGGGTCCCTTTTATCTATAGTGGGTACAACCCTGGATCTGAAAAAGGGCCCTTCCAAATCAGCATCAAAACATAGTTCCAAAAAGTAGTTTGATTGGAGGGAGAGAAACATTTGTGCTCTTGGAGGCCATTGTACACTCCTTAAAGGTAATTTTGGTTACTAACATTCATTGCTAATATTTCGTAGCATGTACATATAATTGAGGTTAAAGGTTGGGTATTATTAAATATTTTAATATTACCATTTATTAAATGTATTAAACACATTAAATGTATTTAATTAATTACATTAAATATATTTTACACATCCCCGTGACCCTGTACACAGGATAAGCGGTTGACGATGGATGGATGGATGGATGGATATTTTACACATAATTTTAGATAAACCTAAACTGCCAAAATGTTTAATTTGAATTGACAAACTGAAAATGAAGTAAAAATAAAAACTCAATTCAAATTCTAAATAATATAACTCTGTAGTGACTTAAGCAGCTTTGACTTTCTTTGGTTTATGTTTGAGTGGAGGGGAAAAGCAACAAATAATTGAAATGTCAACAGAACGTGATAAGAAGTGTGTTGAAGGACAGTTTTGTCTTCATAAACCTAAACCTCATTCTGAAACAACTTTGAAATTTGTTCAGCAGGATACTAATCATTTGTTTTTTGCATTTATATTGACAAACTGTTGTGAAGGTTAAAATATGTGTAAAAGATTCCATTTTGAATTGAAGTTAATGCTATATGGATGTTGCATTTATGTGTGTGTAATACATTCTGTACTTTGGGACTTGCCATGGGCAAGAGGGATGGGCATGCGCATGAGGTTGCTGTTGGTCCCTGCAGGACATGTTTTGTGATGTGGGATAATTCAAAAGTGTGCACCGTTCATGGATCTTCTGAGTCTCATTTTCTTTATTTTATTATTCAAAAGTGTTTAGGCGAACCCGATCTAGAAGCTCGGTTACATAAGCTTAAAATATTGATGATGAGTTACGGTTACAATTTTAATTCAGATTCTTGAACAGATTAATTTGGACTCTGACTCAACTCGGCCTGTTATGGACTTGGTCTTGAATCTGACTCGGCCCCTTTTGGACTCAGAGGTGGGTAGTAACGCGTTACATTTACTTGAGTAACTTTTTATGGAAACATATACTTTTAGAGTAGGTTTAAAAGTGGGTACTTTTTACTCTCACTCAAGTAAATTTATAATGATTTTTTTTACTTTTACTTCTTTACAATGTGTGGTGTTACTGTTGTTACATTACTGGTTTATTTAGAATTAATGTGTAATTTATTGAGAGATTATGGTATGGGACTTTTACGAGAGCAGAAGTTCACAGCTGCGCGCGATGAGATGCTCCCACTTAAGTGATAAAACAGTCAACAGCGCAGCAGCATCAAACTCTTCAAAGTGAAACTCTTCGCTCCACACAGTGAAAATAGTTTCGTCATGCAATGCCTTCATTTAACACCAAAACATGCTGATATTTCAAGATTGAAGTCACAGCACCAACTTCAGGTAGCACGCTGAGGTAAGTTTTGGCTCTAGTTCTAACACGGACTTTTCTGTGTAATGAGATGGTCATTTTCAGGGTGATAATGTTACTGGGCTCTTATGACATCAGTTTTTAACTGTACATTTTTAAATCAGTGCAGCAATATATCAGTGTGCTTTGTTCCACGTCATAAGCAGTATTAATTTACTCCGCACCCTCGTAGGGGTACTGGAAACTATCGCAGCTACTTCAGGCAGATTAACTGTATAAATCCATGTAAACATCCAAGTTGAGTGTAAATCACTGCCTTTCGTGTGATCGACAACTGAAGCATGAACAGACAGCATTTCTGCGCGTGCACAGTGAGGTGACAGTGAATTTGGACGAGAGTGTCAGAGCTCTGGGGCTGGCACAGAAACGTAACATATGACATTTTAAAATACTTGGGCTTACTTGTTATTCATATTAAATAATATATTAATACAATAAATCTTCATTCTGTTTGTCAACACATTTGATCAAATAAAAAGTACAAAAAGAGTACAAAAAGTAATTTACAACATTCAGCATGAAATTAGAGTGCATTGTGGGTAAGAAAGAGTGAACAAATGTAGGGAACGAGTGGCTCACTCAGAATTCAGACACTCCTACAAAATAGCGAAAATTCGAAATAGTGCTGTTTGTGTACTCTGCTTTTAAAGAGCGGCGGTACTGCTGTACAGAACTAACGATCTAAATACTTACGACACTGAAAACTGTAACTACACTGAAATAAGAATCCACACAGGACTTTAATATCTATGAAATAGTGAAAGATGGCATTAATAAAGCATGATCTTGCTTTGGTTTATATTTCAGCATTATATATAATGTCCTTGTGGGACATTTTCATGTTTTCACTGTAATAAATACTAGAAATGTTTCCAAACCTCTTTCAAACTTCGTATTGACAAATTTATCCAGATCTGACAAGAGCCCTTAAAACATTAGTTTTTTTTTTGCCAATGTTTGAATGGCTTGTAACGCAACTTAAAAAAAGCCCTTCTTGGACTTCCTAGATTGCCTATTAAAGCCAGTAGACTCATTTTCATGCGAAGGGAGTGGGACGCTTTTGCCAGAAAAATCGAAAGGATGTGACGTTTATGTGCACTCCCGAGAGCCTTGCCTCAGACAGTAGCTTCTCTTCCGCTATTCAACAGCTACAACAAACAGCAACACTAGGTAACATTATCTTAGAGATGGAATCCAGCAAACGTCCAGCTGCCAGCACAACACCGACTCCTACACAAACTCAGAGTAAGCCACAAAAAAAAAACATCTATCTACTGAATCCCATCTGGCTAAACGGGAATGTGATCGTGGTCGAGCAAAAACCAGAGTGAACATCGGCAGGGCATTTGATTCCTGGAGGGAACTTAGTTTGGTTTCGGGGATCAAAATCGGCCCTGAATTGACATTCTTCTTATTGGACAGGTAAGCTTACATAACTGCAAAGCATGTGAAATATAGTGCCATACGGATTGATCTGTGTAATTTTAGCCAACTTGATCTTGCCTGCTAACGCTGACGAATTGCAAGCTACCTTGGTTCATAACTTTCAAATAATTTAAACGATCTTCTTTATACTAAATGTCAGGTGTACAGGATAAATTTAAGCAAATACGCTGGTTTCATATGACATGCTATGTTTGTTAGCTGATAAGTAGTTTTAGTATAGTCTCAAAGTTTGTAATAAAACAATCCTAACTGTGTCATTTTAATCATGCTACCTCATCTGTCAGAATGATGCCAGTGAATCACATTCAGTCTCTTTTTACGTTACGCCATTGTTTTGGCCGATGCTCGCTAGCTCACGTCCCTATGGAGTGTGTGCACGAGCATGAGCAACAGGTAGCTGGCTGCAGTTAACTTCATGGCCACAGGTGTCATTAATAACAAGGATTTCTGAAACTTACCTTTAAAGGATATGCCTGTTTTTCAAAAATGAAATTCATGGAACTCTTTGGCTCCAATATATTTTTTAAGTTTGATAAAATATCACAAATACTTTTTCAGGAGAAACTGTCATCATGGTCAGAGCACCTATAATAGCACCTGATGTTTCCCAAAGTATACTGATATCACAGATGTGAAAAAAGCGAAATATTCAAGTTCACAATTTTTTCACAATGCAAAGACAATGTTACGATTAGAAGTCCTCAAGCGTTTGACTCAATCAGAGCTCTGTAGTGAAGCTCACTTAGAAACCCAATTATCTTTCCATATTATGTGCAAGTCCCCTCTGACAATCACTAGCCTAGTATTGCAGCTTTTTAAAAGGATCCATTTCAATAGGAGATTCCCTTCAAAAATACTTTATCTCAGTTCCAATCCAGCTCATAATCATGTCTTTGCAAATGTAACTCTCCTAAGAATGAGGAGTCAATCCAAAACAGATGACAAAATGAATCTCACGGTTAATAGCAATTAGTATTTACTCTGAAATCAAAGAAAAATCTATTAACCTACTGTAGAAACTATCAAGTGGACAAAATCAGTTGTCCATTTGACAAAAATGTCTTCATTTAAACAAGCTTACCTGTGTGAGGATACAGAGATATTAATGAAACACAGTCATTAATGTTAATTAAAATGGTAAATTCGACCTTGGCTGTGCGCATTTCATTTTTGCAGACACTGACCAACATTTCTTGAGATTAGTATGTGTGTTGTATATTTATAAACAACAAATATTATTAAACAATCTGATTATATAATTTGTCTTAAATCAGAATGCTTTCAGATAAGTTAAGATATTATTGTTTTACCAGCATTTTTGTGCTTTATCTCTGAAAATTGTGAAGTTTTAAAAGTACCTATTAGATCAATAGATCTATGCACAGGTAGCTAGTTTCACTCCAAAAAAACAACAACAAAAAAACAATCGTAAACCCTGATGATGTTTGGCTTGTGCGACTTCCAAAAGAGGCATGAAGGAAGTGATCCAGGTGTCCTTGAGATGGCTGACTGAAGCTGGGATTGTTTTCACCCATCTGAATTTGAATGACTGTAATGAGAGGGGAACAGATTGCTATAGTAGCGTCTCATCTCTGGCCAAGACCCCTGCTTGCTTTGATCTCCTATAAAACACAAACAAGCTTGTAAAACATGGTGCTACAAGGCAGGGACTCTCGCCATGATCTCCACTGCAGTGGACCCAGTGAATAGAGGAAACATGAATAGGAGTTTACACACAGACACACACACACACACACATTTTCACTATATTGCCTCGATAGGCTGTGATATGGATGTAGTTCATGTTTGAGCTTCTCGTATGCTCTCAGAAAAAAATGGCTTGTAAAATAGCCTAAAAAATATGCTTCATGTGGAAATGTCTAAATTAACTGGTTTTCTTCAATTCATAAATATTATCACTACATTTACCACAATATATTAAGTTACACCAACAAAACAAATTTTAAAGGTAGATCAGGGAGAAATGGATCCTTAAATTTACAGTAACAGTGTTTAGCTGACAATATGGCTGATTTGAGAATTACACTAAATGTGTGTGTGTGTGTGTGTGTGTGTGTGTGTGTGTGTGTGTGTGTGTGTGTGTGTGTGTGTGTGTGTGTGTGTGTGTGTTTATGTTGTTTACGAGGAAAAATGTTTAGGTTACAAACTGGTAATTACAAGGGTATTATGCTTTAAATGTGGTTTATGATGACATTTCTAGTGTCCCCATAATTTAAATAGCTTAAAAAACATATTAAACAAAGTTTTATTGAAAATGTAAAAATGCAGAAAGTTTTTTGTGAGGGTTAGGTTTAGGGGTTGTGTTAGGTTTAGGGGATATAATCTATAGTTTGTACAGTATAAAAATCATTATGTCTATGGAAAGTCCTCATAATGATAGGTAGACCAACATGTGTGTGTGTAAACAGGCAATAATAAAATAAATAAATGTTTGCATCAGTAAATGTTCAAAAGCCTGGACTAAACTACAACAGATATTCTCAAGAGAAAACACAGGGTATAAACAGACAGCAACAGGTGAGCACAATCACACTAACAAGCAGAAAATGAGGAGGGTGTGGTGATTATAAATGAATAGGAGTAGGGAGTACACATGGCTAGTATGAAAATAAACTAAGCCCTGTGCCCAAACTCAACACAAAGACGATCTAGAGTGCAGCTAGATCAGTCCAGAGTGCAGTCCAGTCCTGAATGTACCCTGAATGTACGGACTGAGAACCTTATAGATGGGAAAAGGGCCAATAAACCTGGGTACAAGTTTACAAGACGTGACTTTGAGCAGAATATCTTTTGCCAAGTACCTAGGACGTGTCATTTGGCGCCGATCCACTCAAGTCTTAATATGCTCCCCAGCCCTGAGCAAAGCCTGTCTAGGCGGCAGCGTGAAATAAAACTGTGGTCCCTCTAGACTTTGATTGGCTCACTCTGTCTGGCCGTTGGTCTGGGGATGAAAACCAAATGACAAGCTAACCGTAGCCCCCAGCTACCTGCAAAACTCCTTCCAGAGGTTAGAAACAAACTGGAAGCCTCAATCGGAGACCACATCCAATGGAATGCCATGGATCTGAAAGACATGGTCCACGACAACGACCCCCGTACCATGGGCAGAAGGCAGCTTTGGGAGTGGTATAAAATGGGCCACCTTCGAGAGCCTGTCCACCACCGCCATGATCACAATATTGCCATGGGATGGGAGAAGTCCCATGACAACCAGAGCCTCAAAGGCACAGACAAATATCTAAGCAGTCCGGCCGTTGGACAGTTTGATGTTGCGGAGTGATATCATTCAGCCCCCCGTAATCGATACAGGGGTGCAAAGAATCATCCTTCTTCCCCACAAAGAAGAACCCTGCAACAGCCGGGGAAGAGGAAGGGCAGATGAGGCCAGAAGCCAGTGACTCACTGATGTACCGATCTATAGCCTCCCGCTTCAGGGCTGACAGGGAGTAGAGTCACCCTCGAGGCACAGAAGTGCATGGGAGGAGATCAATGTTACAGTCATATGGACGGTGCGGAGTAAGAGACATGGCCCGGGACATACTGAAGATTTCCTATGGTCATGGTACATTGGCAAAATCGCAGGTAGATCCACCTGAAACAGAGAAACACAGGGAGGCACAGGAGACAGTGCCACTCCCAGACAGTAGGAGGAGCAAAAAGTACTAGCAGTAACAGAATTGCCAGCCCAGTTAATGTGCGAATTGTATTTAATCCTTTGAGGTCTGAGGGTGTTTTGGGCCCTGGAGAAGTTTTGACATGTCTTGACATTTGTGCTTTTTTCAGTTGCTTAAAAACACATTAATGGCTAAAGTCTATAACACTGTATTCAGCACAAACTGGGCTAAAATAATATGTGAGCAACATGTGTGTGCATGTTTGTATTTTTGAGAAAATAACGTTTATGCATGGTTTAAAAAAAAAATTTAATTCATTGAAATAAGGCCATATAACACATACTAAACATTTGTCTAAAAGCCTTTTGAGAACTGGATCTTATAGCCTTGAGTTGAGTTTTTGCTACAAAAGATGTGAAAACCATCCTGATCACTAATTCATACAAAACAATATAGTAATTTAACCTTTGTAAGACACTTTTAGTGTTAGGAAGATCATATGCGAGGAGTCGTGAACTATAATGAATATCGATTGTAATTCACACCTGAAGAGACAAAAGACTCTCCCCTGGGCCTATCAGTGAGGAATGTGAGAGAAAGAGAATGAATGTGTGGAGATTTAATGTTCAAAATCAAGTTTTAAGTTAAAAGAAGTAATCTGACTATACATTTTCTTAACATAAAGACTTTAATTAATTTTAGACCTACACTACCGTTTAAAAGAAGTCTCTTCTGCTCACCAAGGCTGTATTTATTTGATCCAAATTACAGTAAAAACAGTGACATTTTGAACTATTTTTACAATTTAAAAAATTGTAAAAATATATGTTTTCTATTTGAATATATTGTAAAATGCATTTGTGATCAAAGCTGAATTTTCAGCATCATTACTGCAGTCTTCAGTGTCACATGATCCTTCAGAAATCATTATAAGATGGTGATTTTCTAATATGGGCATATTTAAAGTGTATTTTACTCATTTAACCTGAACATATGTTTGCAAGCACAAGCTTTGTTGATGATAATGAGGCAGCATAAACACAAGTTAAAATATAATCTAAACATTCATATTATTTTTATATCATATTACATATATTAATTTATATCAAACAGCATTTAAATGTCACTAAAACTTGCCTATTAGGACATTTAAATTTCAATACCCTGAATCCTGGCTGGCAAGTCTGGAGACAGTCCCACTAGTAAAATATGTACATGTTTATATAAAATAGCATGTCAACTAATTAAAACTAAATTACTTACTCATCCGAAATTGAGTCTCTCTTCAAAGTACAAATGTTCATCGGAGTCCCACTCTTCTTCTGATGAAAATTGTAACTCTTCATCACTATCCAGGAGTTTTCTCACTTGTGTATTTTTGCTGTCTTTCAAACCCGCAGAAAGTGAATGACTTTGTTTTTAAGGCACAGTCGGAGGCGTTTACCATTTGATTTGATCGTCTCAGCACATTAGCGTATGAATGGCGCGCTCTGCTGGTGGGTGTGATCACATTAGAGATAATTAGTTGAGCCAGTAAAAACTGTACATTGCTTTGTTTCATACAGATTACATTGCAGGAGAATATTTGTTTTAAATTTGAATTGTTTTATTTAAAAGTAGACATTTTAAGCTTTCTTTAGACATATGTTTCATGTTTGTGTGATAAGTATTCGCAGAGTTTCAGTTAATTTTTGTGACGTGTTTCAGATATATGCTCACAAATCCAGAGACTGCTTACAGCTCACCCTTTATTTTACAAAAGCACAAGGTTTTGTTGTTATTATGAGTGTACACAAATAAAAGTAGACCCTTTACAGTCTCTAATGATGTCTTACACTTATCTGTATGCCCCAAAACGATGGAGAATTTTATGTTGTTTTCACTGTAATGACGACAAAAATCCAGCAGGACGCACCGGCGCATCCGTCGACCCCAGAGGGTTAATCAGCCACAGGTGTCCCAAATCACAGGGGTGGAGGGAGTCTGAAACAGATAAAACACAATCATCTCCTCATGGTTGCCTGAAATTCTCAGACTCACCTGGACCGTAGCCTTGGAGATCTTGCCAAGAGGAACCATCAGATCCTGCCAGAGATAGGAGCCACTGATAGTGCTAATGGCGATAGGAGGGTCCCCACCAGGAAATTTCCCTCAGCTCCTCTGGTATACTGAATTATATTCCCAACCATTAGTAATCGCTGTTACAGTGGTTACCTAGAGACATATGCAGACATGTACTGAAGAAGTGGGTGAGAAGTGCAGAGTTGTTGTAGTTAAGTGAATACGGAGACATACTGCTTGCCTCATTCTATATTACAATACACAACAGCTCTAGAATCAATGAGTGCTGACACCTAGCGTGTTAATAGGTTCCCAGTGGATAATGTCTGAAAGAACAGTGTAAAGCACAGGGGGCTGTTCCGTATGAGTCCTGCTTTTACTGGACACCCAGCCGCTGTTTTATCCACCCCACCACAGTACGCACACAGGCCTAGCCGGCGATGTTGTTCCCTTTCCTTCTTAGACAGAGAAACTCAACCCAGCTGCATGGGTACAGGATCTGAAACGGAACCTGGCGGAGGTAGAAACAAGGAGGTAGATGGACATGCTGTGGAACTAACATCCAAAGATGAAGCGGAACTCACAGATGGCAAAGACGAAAGACATGATTGTTGACTTGGATTTCCAGATCAACAAGATCATCAAGCAAGGGAATAAATCTCATCCTTCACCGTCTCCGACAATCCACTAGGAAAAACATCCCATTAAGCTCTCTCGTTCCAGCTGCTGGAAGACGCAAGGATCTGAAACTCTATGGAATATTTCGTATCAGAGCTGTATCCTTGCCATAATTCCATCAGCAAATGTGCTGCTTCCCTACCGTGTACGGCACGATCTAACACCTTCTTGAGTTCTGCAGAAAATGCCTGGAATGAGGCACAGAAGGGCAGGTTACTCTCCCAGGTGGCAGCTCCCCAGTCCCACTGGGTAGTGGGGCTGGGAACCACTGGAAGACTTGCCAACGAGAGAGGTACCATCCAGGAAAATGAGTGTAAAATCCAGCTTGTGTGAGAAGAGATGCTGGAAGGAGAAGGAGCATGCTGACTTACCCACAGGGTCTGAGGGAATACAGATGAGGCACAAACTGGGCTGGCAACACAGGGAGAGAAAACATTTAGCATGGCAAATCAGTCAACAAAAGTAAAATAAATAAATGTGTTCAAAAGCAAATTTTCAAAAGCCTGGACTAATTGTTTGAAATATCTTTGCCAAAAGATGAACAACGTAGCATACAGCCATACAATAATGGTGACATTGTTGTGCAATACCCTTTGTTGAAAGATAAACAACATTGATTATGAGCCCTCCGATGAGGGCGGACATTGTTTGAAGATATCTTTGCCAAAAGCTGAACAACGTAGCACAAATCCATACAATAATATCAACATTACTTGCACGTCAAGTCAAGTCAAGTGGTTTTTATTGTCGTTTCATCCATATACAGTTAGTACAGTACACAGCGAAATGAGACAACATTCCTCCAGGACCATGGTGCTACATTAAAAGATAAACTTTATGCATGAGTCCTCCGATAAGGGTGAGCTAGACTTTTGCAGTACCTAGGCAAAGGAAAACCATGCTTGTGATTGTGGAAGCCCTGGTGAGGAGAGTGGATGTTTTGCAGTGTCCTTGCAAGACAATAGACATGCTTGAATTTGATAATTGACTGGGAAAAGATATGGATTAGCAGCGAGTGCCCCCACCACCACCAGATATGTATGAAAACATATAGCATATGGAGAGTTGAGCATGTGTGATGATTTGAGGGTTGGGTCAAAAATATTTCTGATAGGATGAGGAAGACCAGCGGCATTGTGGGTTGTGATAGTTCTTGATGAGCAGCCATTGTGGCCGCACCAATTCTGAATGAGTGCCCTGAGACTAGAGGAGGTTGAAGATATATACTTTGAAGGTGTCGAGTCAGGATGAGCTAGAGATTATAGATATTGTAATGCCTCGACTGCACCCTGAGTGGTCTATTTTGGAGTATTTGAGAAAAAGGGGGAAATGAGCATGGACTGGGCGAGTACTTTCTGCATGAGTTTTAACAGAATCTGAAAGGGGGAGGAGTGAGGCACTTAGTCCGGCAGAAGGTCCGAAAGGTGAGGGCAGGGGATGGGAAGTATACTTGCAGAGGGACATAGTCGATGAAACTCCTGAAATGAGAGAGTAGAGATTGAATTGAAAAACCCAGGAATGTGCTCGGCTGAGAGAATGGAGTTCAGTTGATGCTCTGCCATGTCAAATGTCTTTGTGGGGGCTGAGCCTGGAGGAGGACCTGCCTTATAGATGATCGCGATGGCAGTGGTGGTGTTGCCAAAAAAAATGGTGATACATTTGCATGTCCGGGGGGGGCCCCATAATACACTGGCGACAACAATGGTGTAAATTTCAAAGATGCGGATGAAGGGGAGCTGGTCACGAGTGAAAAATTAGTCTGGCCATATCCCTGCGAATATAAGAATCATGTTCCTATACAATAGCCTCAAGACCTTCGGAGGGTGTGTGTCCATGAAAAAGGACATGCCGTCTGAGGTTTCAGAGTTTGTGTTATGGAAAAGGGAAATTCAGTTCCAGTGATTTAGCAATGGGGACCTTAAATTTCCAATTGGCAGCAGTCTTCAATAGATAAATTGTCAGAGTGTTATCGACGGAATGGGCTAGCGTGAGGAGTGAGAGATGGAGCGGCCTTGATGACTGATGCACTTTGTTAAATAAGGTGACCTAAAGGGGCAGGAGATTGCATATGGAAACTGAAACTAGTTGGAGGAAGGAAGTGAAAACAAATGATCTGTCTAATTTATAGATGGGCTGTAAACATGCAAAGAGCATGATACCAGAAATTGAGAGACATAGAAGGGCAATGTTTTTTTCCCAGTTTGTGAGAAAATTAGTTTAAACATCCAGACTGCTCATTTCAGCTCGAGAGTGGCACAAGAATAGAGGAGTAGAGAATCGGAGCGGGTGCATACAGACGGAAGTTTAAAATACTGGAATGATCCGGTATAAGCCTTCCGACAGAGAATTAAATGTGCATACTATTCCTACACTCATTTGTGAGCTGGACAGGGAAGTAAAATTTTCCACATGATGCCGAAATGAGCAGTGAGGTGAATGGGCATGACTTTTGGAAGCGTCTTGATGTTTGCTTTGGACAGGAGGGTGCCGTACCCAGCCTTGTATGGGGTGAAGTACGTAGATGTGAAAGATGTGATGATTGAAGCTTAAGCTCCTGATAAAACCCATAAAACCAACAGCACAATGCATAGTCAATGACATGTAAAGCTTCAGTCAAAAGAATATTCGGTTTCTGTTTCGCAAGAAATGCTAATCCTGTACAATTTATCCAAGAGTGAACGAATCTTACTTACCTGCTGCTAAATATAAACTGTCCTGACTACAAATATATTTACAGTGAATGGAGCGGGGAGCAAAATGCATTAAAATGCATGTTGTTAAACTCGTAATGAGCTTTGAAATGTAAACATTGATTAAGCCCCAATGCTTAGAAAGTCCCCATTGACTGAAACATGGTCCGAACAGTGATAAAATAATTGTAAATGACTTACGGAGAGCCATATAATAATAATATCTGCACTGTAATGATGCCTGAATGAGTAATAAAACATAAACATACTGTGGAATAGGAATCACAGCCCTGTTTGTCTTTATCGTATAAGGCAACAAAATGCATTGTGCTGGTAATGAAATCATCTTTTGAAATACGGAAATGTAATTTCTACTGCTAGGTGTCAGAGGTGCTTCCTTATTTGGAGACCATGGAAGTAGACGTAAGTAAGAAACACTTTGAGATTTTTGAGCGATATGAGCGACCAACAAAACTGAATGGAGTGATAAGACCCTGTACGATAAGTACTGTGCATCATGGCATGCATGAATAATAGATCTTGATTTCGCAATAGGGGTACACTCGGGCATGCAACATGGTGAATGAATCATGCATTGTTAACCTTAACTGAGTTACCGTCATGGCGCAGCCAACACGTAATGACCTACCATGAACTATGAGAGCTGAATGCTCTATTGAAATGAAATATTGGCTCTTGAATTTGCAGATGAGGTTATGATGAACAGACAACAATGGCAACAGAAAGCCTAAGACACAAACTATCCTCTAATAAATGTATTTGATGGAAGAAAGACTTATTTCTGGTGGGCTTATTTCTTATGGGGAACAGCTGCTGCCTTGATGCAATGATTTTGATGGACTTGACAAGGAATGCATTACTTCCAGCACCGGGTCGTGCATTCCAATTGCTGTAGATGCAGTGGCTCGACTGAGTGATGTATCCTATGTGACTGAGATCTGGATAAAGATGCAGATTTGTTGATCATTTACTCCCCGTGGGTTTGATTTGGGGCAGAAAGTTGAAATGAAGTGGCTGCATTGTCAGGGAGGGAAGGCAGGCTTCTCAAGATGTTATGTGAACTGGTTCACCAGTGGCATGGAGAGTAGTTATGTTCAGTTTGTGAATGAACCATTCTTTTGAACCGGTTCTTTTTGTTGAGTTGAACTAGTTCACCAAATCAGACTGAATCTTTTGAAACAGTTCACGTCTGGTGTCACACTGATCCACAAGTTACACTAACTTAACTTGTCTCTCGGATGTGCCTGACACTCTGAATCAAAATAAGCTGATAACTTTGAGTAAACTTTGAAATCCTAGAACTGGTGATATCTGTTTTTGCCAACTCTTCTTCGCAATGAACCGCTCCAACTAGTTCACAAATTGGACTGAACGCTCGGGTCACAACAGTTCTCGAGTCAACAGTACAATGAGTCACTCGTAAGAGTTGTTTAGTCAACAGTACACTGAACAGAGAACCACCTCTTTCAGAGGTATCCGACATATGATGAGCTGCTGAAATTGAGCATAAATGTGTGATTAAGGTGTGTAAGAAGTGTATTTAGCTGAACAACAGAGTGTAACAAATAAAACATTCTGGAAAATGTTTATGACTTGATTGTATTACCGTTTTATCAATGTAAGATGATCCAGTCTACAGCTCTCAAGTCAACAGTACATTGAGTCGATCACAGCAGTTCTCGAGTCAACAGTACTCTGATCCGAGGATAGAAGCTCTTGAGTCAACAGTACATTGAGTCGATCACAGCAGATCGAGTCAACAGTACACTGATCCGAGTACAGCAGCTCTTGAGTCAACAGTACATTGAGTCGATCACAGCAGATCGAGTCAACAGTACACTGATCCGAGTACAGCAGCTCTTGAGTCAACAGTACATTGAGTCGATCACAGCAGATCGAGTCAACAGTACACTGATCCGAGTACAGCAGCTCTTGAGTCAACAGTATATTGAGTCGATCACAGCAGATCGAGTCCACAGTACACTGATCCGAGTACAGCAGCTCTTGAGTCAACAGTACATTGAGTCGATCACAGCAGATCGAGTCAACAGTACACTGATCCGAGTACAGCAGCTCTTGAGTCAACAGTACATTGAGTCGATCACAGCAGATCGAGTCAACAGTACACTGATCCAAGTACAGCAGCTCTTGAGTCTACAGTACATTGAGTCGACCACAGCAGTTCTCAAGTCAATAGTACACTGAACTGAGAATTGCCTCTTTTGGACATAATACTGAGAACTGTTGATCAGTGAGCGGCTGAAGATGAGCATGTATGAACCGAAGACTTGAATGAATGGGCAAAACATTTCAGTCAAGAGATGTTAATACATTTTACTATTGAGTATTGTGCATGCAGATTATATCTGAAGTTTTACGTAATTCCTTAAGGGGAATTGTCTCTGTGTTCACTCAGTAGTGCCTCTGATTGGCTAGTAATAATCAAACACTGAGGTAATTCAAAACGTGCACACCGTTAATTTTCAATGGTGTGAGTGCCGCATCGGAACATTTTGTGAGCCAGAGACAGACTGAAATGAAGGACTTAAAATTGATAGGTAGTTCTAAAATGTGGTGCAATGTCCTTCAGACCTATTGACACAAACCAGTCCTGATGACGGATGTGCGATAAGATCTGTTTCAGAGTTAACATTTTGAATGATCGCGAGTGCACGATTCAAGCATCTCCACAACGAGGAAATAACGGCTGTAAATATCACTGTGTGTGTCACAGTCTGGGGCATCACATTTTTGCGAGGAGTCTGTGAAAACACCGGCACATACTGTGGTCTGACCACTGATTGTAAAGCACCAGTGAAGCAAGGTGGCCAGCCTTTATTTTGATCAACAGAGGGGGCTGCTTGCTATAGCAGCTTTAAGCCATTAATATTCCTTTACTGATTACTTGTTTGTGCCAGTTTTGCCATTAAGAACAGGACAAGGAAGTAAACCTTTTCAGGGTAAACTTCGACAGCGGTGAATGGGAGATCACAGCACATATTATTTTAATTTACCTATTTTCTCAGACCAAAATAAAAAATCCAATATTATGTTTGAATGAATTTCCAGAAGTGTTAAAAAATAGAGAGCAGTGAATTAAGACAGTCAGATGGGAGAAGATGCCAAATGTACTATCACTCTCTCAACAGCTGTAATAGAAACCCCCTTGCAGCTGTGGTAATTATTATATATTTTTTTATCTAATTCCAGGGTAATATAACACAAAGCATAATGTTATAAATTTACACTCAATATTTAAAACATTTATAATTGTTACGTTTGAGCAGCGAGGCAGACGAGGAGATGCGAATCCAAATGCAGTTTAGACTTTTATTAAATGAACAAACGAATAAACAAAGGAAAAAACCCACAAGGGGGAAATAAACTTAAACGGAGAACCAGGGCAAACATAAACGGAGAACTAGGGCAGCAAACATTCATGTACACACATCAAACAAAGGCCGACAATGACTAAACAAAGAACCAGGGTTTAAATACACAAAGGAACAGACGAGGGAATGAGGGACACCTGGGGCAACAATCAGGGGAAAACCAATCATAAAAAGAAACTACAAAGGACTACAAAAACCAAACAGGAAACAGGAACTAAACTAAACTTCAACAAAGAAGCACAGAAACAAAAGACAACAGTGAACCATCCATCCATCCATCCATCGTCAACCGCTTATCCTGTGTACAGGGTCGCGGGGGGCTGGAGCCTATCCCAGCTAACACTGGGCGAAAGGCAGGGGACACCCTGGACAGGTCGCCAGTCCATTGCAGGGCACAACAGTGAACATGACAGCATAAAAGAAACTACAAAGGACTACAAAAACCAAAACAGGAACTAAACTAAACTTCAAAATAACAGTACAAAAAACAAAAGACAACAGGGAACATAACAATAATATTAAAAAATCTAGAGATTTACACTGATAAATATAGTGGAAACGCATCATCACTGTCTGTGAAAAAGGTCTATTGAAAAGAAACATCATCATCGTTAACAGCTTCGGAGGTGAGGCACATCCTAGTTATGTTATAAAGAAGTTATATTGTTATATGTGTTATATAAAATGTATGAATTTAAAATAAGAATATAACATCAATAACATGGATAAAATAATTAAAATGTATAATAAATTATCTGCAAAGAACAACAATACATTTAAATCATCAGATTACAGCATAGATTACATTGTGCCTTCCTGGGAAACAAGTGACTGAAAAGAAGCATCATAATGTATAAGAGTTGATCAAAAGGTATAACAAAGAAAAATAGTTCCATATGTGATAACTGATAGAAACAGTCATGTGAAATAGTCTAATAATAATAATAATTATTAATATTATTATAATTTTATTCTCCGCTGAACATCGACGGCTCCTCTGTGGAGATCGTCAAGAGCACCAAATTCCTTGGTGTTCACATGGCGGAGAACCTCACCTGGTCCCTCAACACCAGCTCTATTACCAAGAAAGCCCAGCAGCGTCTCTACTTTCTTCGAAGGCTGAGGAAAGCACATCTCCCACCCCCCATCCTCACCACTTTCTATAGAGGGACTATTGAGAGCATCCTGAGCAGCTGCATCACTGCCTGGTTTGGGACCTGCACCGTTTCAGACCGCAAAGCCCTGCAGAGTATAGTGAGGACAGCTGAGAAGATCATTGGGGTCTCTCTTCCCTCCATCAAAGACATTTACAAAAAACACTGCATCCGCAAAGCAACCAGCATTGTAGATGACCCCACACACCCCTCACACAAACTCTTCACCCTCCTGCAATCTGGCAAGAGGTACCGAAGCATTCGGGCCCTCACGGCCAGACTGTGTAACAGCTTCTTCCCCCAAGCCATCAGACTCCTCAATACTCAGAGACTGGTTTGACACAACACACACACACATATCCTGAGTTGCACTTTAATTTTGTCACTTTATAACTGTCTGCTACCTCAATAACTGCTATGTGCATAGAACACTATCTCATAGTATGTTATGTTTACATTTGGCATTTATAGACATTTATAGTCATCTTTTTGCACTACTGTGTACTGGTCGGTGCTGAACTGTCTCTCACTGTGCCTATTGTCCTGTTAATGTTTAGTAATTTATTGTACTGTCCCGTACTTTTTGCACACGTTTGCACGTGCACTTTACATAGGTATGTTATTTAGTCTGTGTAGTCTTATGTGGTTCTGGGTTTGTCCTATGTTGTTTTATGTAGCACCATGGTCCTGGAGGAACGTTTTGCTGTGTACTGTACTAACTGTATATGGTTGAAACGACAATAAAAAACACTTGACTTGTCTTGACTTGATAATACAATATTGAATATATTTGTATCATGACTACAAAATGGAAAAAATCCCCAACAATATGAGGCATCTAAGGGGGGCAATCACCCCTTCAGAATTTAATTTCAGGCCCTAATATTGTCCATAGTATGTGTTTCATATGATTTAAATTGCAATACTGAGGGAAATGGTACTCAAGTGAGCTCATTTCTTTTTAAATTCCTCTGCCAATTTGCCAGCAAGCATATTAGTAGCCTGCCGTCTTACTTTTAGGAAAGTGCAAGGTAAAGGTGAAGGAAAAGAGGAGAATAGAAGGAATTTTAGAAGAGTATAGAGTGACGTAAAGAGTGTGGCCAAGGGCAGGTATTCCTGTGCTGTGGAGTCTGCAATAGTTCCTTTATTCAATCATTGTTTATATATGTTTGTTTAGTTCACTTTTATGCAACAGTGTCATCTACTGTATACCTGTCAACATGTGGGTACCAAAATCCGGGAGACTTCTGAGCTGAGGCATGCTAAATACATACAAATTGTGCCGTTGTGATTTAATGTGCTGAGTAACGCCATTTTTCCAACCATGTCTGATATTAAAATCAGTGCGACACACTTTGCAAAAGGCGCGGGCATTGTCGATATGGCTTCGAGATATGAAATTAAATGATTCCGTCCAGCTGTTGTTAAATTTATATGTTTTTTTGTTTTTTTTTGCCGAAGCACCACCTGAGTCTCCTCCTCTCATCTACCAGTGATGCAAGATTCAACTTCCCGCATCTACTACCTGTGCAGTATACCTACTGTGTTGTAGGTTGCCATGTTGAGGTCACAAATGGTTTGAAATTTGTATGATGTGTCGATTGTGTGAGTAGGATGCGTTTCATACAAGATCTGGCAACTGGACAACCTTGGAATAATATTGATGTGATTATTCATATAACGAGGTTTGGGCCATACAAATTACGGGAGTTTCCCGGGAGAAATTACAAAACGGAAGGGGGGCGGGAGATGGGTGTGAAATACGGGAGACTCCCGGGAAAAACGGGAGTGTTGACAGGTATGATCTACTGTATACAGTGCAGAAAAGAATTAACTCATGTAACCAAAGACAATTTAAAACGATCAACTTTACCTGTATATTGGAATTGTAGACATAGTCAACAGAGTATGATATACAATAGTTCATCACATTACTACATTCACCATGCCCAAAATACATAACATTCAAATTGTCCCCCTTTTTTAAATCATAGATAAGTATTTAAGTGAAATTTCAGTGACATGTTTACCACTATACTAGAAATGTCCCCATTTTTCATTTCACAAATCTGGTCACTTTATTGTTAAACATTCAGGAAGAGGAAGGAGATGAAGACAACATAAATGAAGAGATAAAAAAACAGTGATTTTTCACAAGCTTTCATCCTTGTCCCATCTTGCATCAGGGGACACTTCTGGCATTTTGTCTCTTCTTTTTCCTCATTTTCATCTGTGATGTCGACAGAAGTCACCTCTGCGACCCTAATATTGCAAACTGTCACTCAGAATAAGTGAGTTTATCAACACACATCTAATCGGCCAACCTCTCCATGGGGAATTTAACCATCTGCGGATACAGCGAGGAGCTTTTACCTCCCTTTCCTGCTCAGAGACGAGGAGGCATTGCCCTGTGCTCACATAATTATCAACGATAAAGATCCATGCTAACTAGAATGTAATGGTATATTAGTGCCACAGACACATTTAGACACCCAAATGATATGGATTCTGCAGTTGAAAGTCAGAGGTCAATGATGCAATGGGAAAGATGTGGGATTTGTGACATCTGTGAGCTTAAAAGGGACCATAGATGAGTTTAAAAACACAATAGTTCATATAACACATTTTTAAAGGATTGCAGTTTAGACACAAAAACACTAAACAAGTACGAATAACCATCAAAGTCTGACTAAAAAATTATGAGAATGATGCAAGATCAGCAGAAATATAATTACTGTATATTTCTGTGGCCTTTTTCCGCAAATTGTTTCAATTTGGGGCTGTATTCTACTCAATTGAAAGTTGTTCTTTTTTTTACAAAGTTCCCTAGACTTATTCAAGTCAAGTCAAGTAATATTTACTGGCATGACTGTTATTCTTCCTCTTACAGTTGCAAGTGAGCTCAATTTCTTCTTTTTATTTATTAATTTATTTATTTATTGCCAGACCATGGGCTGTCACAGTGTAGGTGTATGGGCATGTGTTTCCGTGTTTGTGACATTGAAACAGCAGCAGGCTCCATATTGTCCTTCATCTGTTTATGGTAATTATGGCTTTCATACCTTCTAAGCACAGGAGGCTAGTCGACCCTGTTCCATATGAAAGGTTTCAATGCATTTTAGGAGAACAGCTGCACTATTTACAAAGAAAAAATATATTTAAAAAAAACACCCTTTGTATCAAGCATGTGTGTGTTTTCTTTTTCTTATATAAAGGATGAAATATCATGTGCTCATCACTGTGAAAGCCCTCCCTATATTCATTGTGCGAAAAATTCAATAACGTGTTATTAAAAATGCTCGCAGCCATTGTAAAGAAGACCCGCACGTTTAAACCAAGAGGGTGAGCTGATTATGCATTTAAATGAGACTGTGATTCATGGAAAGAAAAAAAGGTGAATAAAAGACTGAAAAACAAAATGTGCCATGCAGAACAATAAGCTGCAACAATTGAATCTACATTCTGACATATTTACATGTTTTATACAACACTCGAGAGGGCTGTTCTGGACTCTAATTGCTGAGGGGCGCTCTATGTAGCCAGATAGGGCAGTAATTTCAATATCCACTAGCTACCCAAGGGCCTTCATATGACAGCCCAGTAAACGCAATGTGTTACAGCATACTGAAACCTTGCTCTCATGTTGACTCAGCCAAAGTGGTCCTTTAAGAAGTAACTGCTATATCACATTTCACTTACCCTTTAATTTGTGTTTCTCTTCTCATTTCACCCCAACTCCTCCCTAAATTTCCATTTCTCCTCTTTCTACCTAGTTTGCCCCTCTATCTCTTCTGTTCTCTTCACTTTCTCACTCTCTTTTCCCTCCTCACCTCTTCCCCTCTGTCTCCTCTTTTCTCCTCCCTCCATGGCCCTTTCTTTTTTCTCTCTCAGTGCCTTGTCACTCATCAGTGGCTAACCTTAAGGTTAGCAGAGGTCAGGTAAGATCAATAGGTCAACTCCTTGGTACAACTGCCCCATATCTTGCTTACTCTCTTCTCGTCTGCATCACAGATGAGTCCTCTATACTGGAAAAAAAGCAAAAAATAAATAAATAATTAATCCATACTTCATTTTTTGCCTCACCCCCCTAAATGACACAACAGCCAATCCTAGTAACAGGAACCTAGCAACAGCAACAACTATCTAATTTCATGTATCATCACATTTAGCCAATAGGCGCTATGCACGTCGCAGTTCCGGGTTCGCGTGTACTAGGCTATCAACTTCCGGTTCAACTTCCTGTTTATACACAGACAGATATGGCTCTCTTTTATAGTCGTTGTCTTCAGCACTTACCTTGTCTGACGGTAAATGATGTAGACCGACTCATAAAAAAATCATGTGCTGCTCCTAACAGGTTTCGAGTGGTGTGATTTTGTTGTATGTGCACAAGAGGACATGCTTGTTGAGCGTATATACAAAAATATTGATGTAATGCGCACCATTAGAGACCGAGCAGATCTGTTTTTTTTTTACCACTACCTACTGAAGTGTTTGCATGTTTAGGTCATTTTTAGATAACCAGTGAAGTATTTCTCAATTTCTACAATTGTACAAATGTTGCTTTATTTAATGACTGTGTGTTACAGTGTGGCCACATACCACTGGTGGTCCATTCAATTATAATATACAGCATTATATTTATTGTATTCTTATTTATATACACTATAAACAATATATATACATATATACACAAAATACTCATATATATATATATACACACACATACTATATTTATACAATATAATATATATACACCTATCTATTATATTACATTAGACATGTATATGTACATATATATTTAGATTTGTATAGGCTAGTTAATAAATACATATCAGAATCAGAATCAGAATCAGCTTTATTGCCAAGTATGCTTACACATACAAGGAATTTGTCTAGGTGACAGGAGCTTCCAGTCAACAACAATACAAACAATACCAAAAACAGCAGCAAGACATAGGTAATTAAAAACAAAAAAGAACACAAAATAAATAATTATACATATACGTACATACACTCACCTTCATACATACCCACATACACACGTAGTGCAAATCTAATACAATCTGTTATATAAAGAACAAAAACCTGTATATTATGTACAGAGCAATGTAAGTAATGGCAGAAGTGGATAAGTTGGATAATATAAATTTAAATTAAAATTAAACTGTGTATTGCACATAATTATTGCTCAATGGGGCAATTTAATTGTTCATTAGATGGATGGCCTAAGGAAAAAACTGTTCCTGTGTCTGACGTTTTTTTTCCTCACTCTGGAAGTGTACAGTTCTTGAAGGGGGGGCA
Source organism: Xyrauchen texanus (assembly GCF_025860055.1). NCBI lineage: Eukaryota > Metazoa > Chordata > Actinopteri > Cypriniformes > Catostomidae > Xyrauchen > Xyrauchen texanus. Next base: position 37,714,523 of record NC_068276.1, read on the forward strand.
GAGGGCAACCAATAATCCTCTCAGCAGACCGAACTGTCCTTTGTAGTCTTCTGATGTCTGATTTCGTAGCTGCACCAAACCAGACAGTTATTGAAGTGCAGAGGACAGACTCAGTGACTGCTGAGTAGAACTGTTTCAGCAGGACTGGTGGCAGGTTGAACTGCCTCAGCTGGCGAAGGAAGTACAACCTCTGCTGGGCCTTTTTCACAATGGAGTCGATGTGTATCTCCCACTTCAGGTCCTGTGAGATGGTAGTGCCCAGGAACCTGAATGACTCCACTGCTGCCACAGTGCTGTTTAGAATGGTGAGGGGGGACAATGTTGGGGTGTTCCTCCTAAAGTCCACAATAATCTCCACTGTTTTGAGCGTGTTCAGCTCCAGGTTGTTTTGACTGCACCAGACAGCCAGCCGTTCAACCTCCTTTCTATATGCAGACTCATCATCATCTCGGATGAGGCCGATGACAGTGGTGTCGTCTGCAAACTTCAGGAGCTTGACAGAGGGGTCCTTGGTGGTGCAGTCATTGGTGTACAGGGAGAAGAGTAGTGGGGAGAGCACACATCCCTGGGGAGCACCAGTGCTGATGGTACAGGTGGTGGAAGTGAATTTTCCCTGCCTCACAAGCTGCTGCCTGTCCTTCAGAAATCTGTTAATCCACTGACAGGTAGAGGTGGGAACAGGGAGTTGGTTTAACTTATTCCAGAGTATATCTGGTATGATTGTGTTGAAAGCCGAGCTGAAGTCCACAAAAGGATCCTTACATATGTCCCTGGTCTGTCCAGATGTTGCAGGATATGATGCAAACCCATGTTGACTGCATCATCCACAGATCTGTTTGCTCGATAAGCAAATTGAAGGGGGTCCAGAAAGGGTCCAGTGATGTCCTTCAGGTGGGCCAACACCAGTCTCTCAAATGACTTCATGACCACAGATGTCAGGGCGACAAGTCTGTAGTCATTAAGTCCTGTGATTTTAGGTTTCTTAGGGACGGGGATAATGACTGATAATGCTGCGTTTGAAGCAGCATGGGACTTCACACTGCTCCAGTGATCTATTGAAGATCTGAGTGAAGATGGGGGCCAGTTGGTTAGCACAGGAACGAAGGCAAGCTGGTGAGATGCCATCTGGTCCTGGAGCCTTCCTTGTCCTTTGCTTCCAAAAGACACGGCACACATCGTCCTCACAGATCTTGAGTGCAGGTAGTGTAGCAGGAGGGGGGAGGAGGGGGGTTGCAGGAGGTGTTAATGGTTGTGTGAAATGAAGGTCCGTTGTTATGCATTATGAAATTATAATAAAAAATGCATAAGGAAACACTGTCTTAGTTTTGTCTGTTGATCAGAGTTATGAACAGAGTGTGAAATCCATAGTTTTTACAAAAGTATATGTACAATATTTACATTTACCTTAGCACATTAACAAGGATGAGGGTTTTTAGACTCAGTGGCTCCTGCCTTGACAAGTGGTCCACATTGGTAGTTCACAAGCAAACATGCCACTGTAAACAGTTGGTTTATGCTACCAGAAATGGACAAGGGGATGACTGTGTCAAACAACTTATGCTCCTTCACTCGACGGATAAGACATTCAACATGTACCCTGAGCCTGGCCACAGACTGAGTGTGTGTCACTTCATGAGGTAGCATTTGTTTTCCCTTGGTCAGGAAAACAGGCCGGTGAACTTTGCATGGCACTAGGCTGTCAATTAAGAAGTTCTTATCCACCATGATGGCCATGTCAGTAGTAAGAAGGTTAATGATCCCTGACTGTTTGAACAACTCCCTGTCACTTATAGACCCTGCATAGAGTCCAGACAAAAATGTTATTGCACCATGAGGTGCCATTCCTATTAAAGCCTTGAATGTGCAGTGAGACTTATAGTTTGAAAAAACCTCACTTTGTAATAGCAATGAGGAAGGTGTTTGGCAGCGGATCTCACTACAATCCAGGATAACCTGTGTGTCTCGGAAAAGATGAAATTCCTCTGGCAGATGGGCTCGTACTCTCTCTTCCAAATGCACACTGACCCCAGGACAAAGTACAGGAAGTTGGCCCAGGTTGTTATGATGCGGCTCACAGTGGCCTGATGTACATGGAAGCGATGACCAAGGTCCTTTTGCTTGAGGCCCAAAGCAAGATGCATCATGAACAGGAAGAACTCGTCTATTGCAGGAAGTGCCCGAGTGTTTCCAGCCTCCTTGGTGACTTTGGAGTTGGTGACACGAATCATTCTGTGCATTGCCGGTTCAATCAGTTCCCAGAAGGCCATCAGGTGGTTATAGGTTGCAAATCTGTCAAGAAATAAACGTACATTGGTTCTCACATGGCATAAAAGACTTACACTTAGCTTTATAGTATAGTAATTTCCAGTTTAGGAAATAAGAATGCTGAACTACAAGTAACTGATACAACAATCTTGTAATACATCACGAGTCATGAAAATCATGGAATTCGGTATGTATGATTAAACTAACTCTGATTGCTGTTGAAGACAACAGATGTTATTCATACTTATAATTATGTTAGCCTATGTTGTTGTTATTATTTTGGTCGGTGTAGCCTACTTTTACGTGCAGCTAGCTTATACAACTCCAATAATATTTAATAAAAACGTGGACTAGTGTTTTCAAGACAAAGGCAACGCTATTACAAATGCTTATCACAGGCAATATAATTTTACCTTGTATAAAAGCGTATGTCCTCATCGGACCCAGCAAATCTCTGGAGACCAAAGCGAAGTATGATCTTGGTCTGGTCCAACTGCTTCCGTAGATCTTCTATCTCCCTCCTCAACTCCTCATTTTCATGTAATACCATGTCCACAGCTGCAGCTTCGGCAACTGAACAATAATCGTGTCCAGTCCTCTCCACGTCAAAGTCCATATCTTGCTCTACGTCCGAGTCAGGATCAGGGGGCAGCGGTCTCTCTCGCCATTCCCAAACACTCGACCTTGGCGGCTGCACTTGGTAACGGTTCCACTCAAACAGTGTAGGGAAAGCACCTTTTTTCAGACGTCTCAGTCTAGTCCCTTCCATAAAGTCATCAGGTTTGAAATGAATGCTACACACCTTTGTGTTTTTGTTGACTTGGAAGTCATCCCTCCTGATCTTAACGATCCATTTTTTTCTGAGATCCTCTTTCACGGGAAATGAATGAAAACTCACAGTCGAGTTGTATCTTGCCGACACAACGCATGACGGCACACAACAATGTTCCGAACTAGGTCTCATTAGCTTTCGATATCGGAAAACCCTTTTCTCCATAGTTCAGCTCCCAAGATAAGAATAACTAGAATGTTTGTCGTTGTTAACTTTCGCGCGTCAGATCTAATACGGAACCGGAAACTGTTTGCCCAATAGAGAGTGTAGTCGGAAACACGTCACAATCCCCGCTGCATAGAGCCTATTGGGTGAGAGAGGAGGCAGAGAAGGGGAGAATGTTGCGTTTCGTCCTGCTACTCAGCTAGATGACTGGGTTGCATAGTCAGTGTAGGATAAACCCATTGTCACCACTAGAGACAGATCAACTGAAAGGTATGACACTGAAAGATGTTAAATCAAGGGAGAAGGAGAGAGAAAGAATGGTTACACCCACACTGTAAAAATGTTTTGTGCTTCATGTGGTAATATCTAAAGTACTGGTTTTATTCAAGTCAAAAATATTTAATATGACTAAATCAACCTGAATATATTAGACGAATTCCAATCGAATGTCATCCCCCCCCATGCCTTACTCACTTTAAAGGACAGATGTGAGATATGCGGGCACTCTGAAGGCAGCAAGGTATTAGTCTATGAATGTACACTTTGCCAAAATCTTGTGGAAAAATCCTTTGTGAAAGAAGGCATCATAAAAGTAATCTATACGACTCCTGTGATTTAATCCATATTTTCAGAAGTGATATGATGTGGTGAGAAACAATATTTAAGACCTTTTTAGCTAAAGATTTATCTGTATGCATAAAGAATGTGAAATACTAAAAACACAAGAAGAAGAATGTGAAAGTGATCTGTTCCCCGTCTGTCGCTCACTTCGACACTGACTCGTCTGGGCTGAGGCCGATGCCCAGATGTCTGACATGCTTGCCCGGGCTGCCGCCAGCGTGGGGCTGGACTGGAACCCTCCGTCCTCCCCACAGCCATCGCGGCTGGATGATTGGTTTCTTGGGTCTGCGCGCCGCTCACCGCCACACCCCCCCGGTCCCTTTCTTCCCGGAGGTGCATGATGAGCTGACGACTGCATGGAGATCACCCCTCAAAACTCATCACATAAATTTATTTAATCTGCCGTACCCACATTCTCAATAAAAGAGCTATTTCCTGTGTCTTCACCTGCCGGGTGTGCGGAGCAAGGTAAATGCTTCGAGTCTTTTCTCAGCACCAGAGCCATGGGATGCACCTTTGCCTCCCGACGCCATACTACCTATTCCACAACGCTGCGAAGCCCTGCTGGGAACGTCAAAAATAATTGTTCCGTTAGTGCCCCTAGCACGGAGCTTGGATATGTGGCTTTCACTTCCCAACCCATCACGCTGGCTGGCCAGGACCATCCGACTCGGTTACGCAATTCAGTTTGCCAGCCTCCCCCCCTCCCACCACGGGAGCATCCACTTTACCGCAGTAGAATACATGGCTAACATGCCAAATTCCTGCGAGCGGAAATCGCGACCCACTTACTAAAAGACGCGATAGAGCCTGTCCCTCCAACCGAGATGAAGAAGGGTTTCTACAGCCCTTACTTCATCGTACCCAAGAAAGGCGGTGGCTTACGACCGATCTTGGACTTGTGAGTTTTCAACCGGGCTTTGCACAAACTCCCGTTCAAAATGCTCACGCAAAAACACATCTTAACTTGCGTCCGGCATCTAGATTGATTCCTGAAGGATGCGTACTTCCATGTCTCAATATTGCCTGGACATCGACCCTTTCTACGGTTTGCGTTCGACGGCCAGGCGTATCAGTACAAGGTCCTCCCCTTCGGCATGTCCCTGTCCCCTTGCATCTTTAAGAAGGTTGCAGAGGCAGCCCTTGCGAGAAGCCAGCATACTCAACTACCTCAACGACTGGCTCATTCTGACTCACTCCCGAGAGTTACTATGTGCCCACTGGGACCAAGTGCTCAGGCACCTCAGCCGCTTAGGGCTTCAGGTCAACTGGGCAAGCTTGCCCTGGTTCAGAGCATCTATTTTCTCAGCATGGAGTTAGACTCAGTCTAAATGTCAGTGCGCCTCACCAACGAACGCGCGCAGTCAGTGCTGGAATGCCTCGCCGCCTTCAGGCCAGGCACTGCGGTCCCTTTAAAACTTTTCCAGAGGCTCCTGGGGCATATGGCGCCCTCCGTGGCGGTCACGCCGCTGGGGTTGATGCATATGAGACCACTTCATCACTGGCTCCAGACTCGAGTCCCGAGACGAGCATGGTGCCATGGCATGCACCGTGTTATTTATTTATACAACTTGCCCGTCGCCTCCTCCTTTGCAGCGTGCCACTCACATCCACGGGAACCTCAATGTGGTGGTGGACGCGCTATCACGACAACGCTTGCCCAGTGAAGAGTGGAGTCTTCACCCCCACTTGGTCCAGCTGATTTGGGAATGGTTCAACAAGGCTCAGGTAGACCTGTTCGCCTCCCAAGAGACCTCTCACTGCCCGTTCTGGTATGCCCGAACAGAGGGTCCCCTCGGGGCAGACGCACTGGCACATAGCTGGCCCACAGGGCTGCACAAGTACTCATTTCCCCCAGTGAGCCTTCTTGCACAGTTGCTGTGCAAGGTCAGGGAGGATGAGGAACAAGTTACTCTAATGGCTCCCTATTGGCCCACCAAGGCTTAGTTCTCGGACTTCGTACTCCTCAAGACAGCCCCTCCCTGGCAAATTTCCCAGAGGAAAGACCTTTCTCAGAGATGGGGCATGCTCTGGCATCCGCACCCAGACCTCTGGAACCTCCACGTCTGGCCCCTGGACGGGACGTGGAAGATGTAGCTGATCTACCACCTGACGTCGTAGACACGATCAACCAAGCCAGAGCCCCTCTACCAGGCAACTTTACACTCTAAAGTGGCGCTTGTTCACGAATTGGTGTTCTTCCCGGGCTGAAGACCCACAAAGGTTTGCAGTCAGGTCAGTGCTCTCATTTCTGCAGGAGAGGTTGGAGGGGAGGCTGTCCCTGTCCACCTTGAACATGTATGTAGCTGCTATCGCAGCCCACCACAACGCAGTAGACTGCAAGTCTTTGGGAAAGCACAACTTGATTATCAGGTTCCTAAGGGGCGCCCGGAGGTTAAATCCCTCCCGGCTAAGCCTGTTCCCCTCCTGGGATCTCTCAGTGGTCCTCTCAGGCCTTCAGAGACCCCCCTTCGAGCCGCTAGAATCAGTTGGACTCAGGACCCTCTCCCTAAAGACGGCCCTGCTGATCGCGCTCGCCTCCATCAAGACGGTCGGGGACCTGCATCCATTCTCTGTCAGCAACACTTGCCTGGAGTTTGGTCCAGCAGACACACACGTGATCCTAAGACCGCGGCCGGGCTACATGCCCAAGGTTCCTACCACATCGTTCAGAGACCAGGTGGTGAACCTGCAAGTGCTGCCCCGGGAGGAGGCAGACCCAGGCCCTTCGTTACTGTGTCCGGTACATGCTTTGCGTACCTATTTGGACCACACGCAGAGCTTTAGACGCTCTGAGCAGCTCTTTGTCTGCATTGGTGGACAGTGGAAAGGGAACGCTGTCTCCAAACAGAGGCCCTCCCATTGGTGGTGGATGCCATTTCATCGCATCCAGTCCGTGCCCCCCCTTGCGGGTCTGAGCACACTCAACAAGGAGTGTTGCGTCCTCATGGGCACTGGCCAGAGGCACCTCCCTGGTAGACATACGCAGAGCAGCGGGTGGGGCAACACCTAATACTTTTGCGAGATTTTACAATCTCAGGGTAGAGTCAGTTTCGTCCTGTGTTTTCTCAGGTCCGAGCCAGTAGAACTCAGTAACACGCTGACGGACTGACCGGGTAGATCGCTTGCACCTAGCGCCCTTTCCCTCGGTTGAGGTAAAACCGTGCGCTTTTTCTCCCAGGTGATCCCAATCACTCGGCTCCCTGGATGACTCCTCCCTAGCCCTCTGGGTCCAAAATTTAGCGGAGGAATTCGCCGACCCAATCCACTGCGGGTACTCAGATCTACCCTGTACTGGAACAGGTCCTCCACAGGTCAGGGCTCCAACGTGGACTTTCCACCTGTGTGTATTTCCCGTGGTATGGTCCCCTTACAAATGGACCCGCGTCTCCCATGGGCAGTTCCCACTGCCACCCGGTCACCGTGTCTGCAGAAACTCCTCCCTCCGAAGAGGCGGGATCTACCAACATGCCACTTCCCACATATGACCTAAGAGTCCATGTGGTGTATGTCACCACTCTTACCTCCCCCTCTCTGGGCAGGTGTGGTCTCCGCAGGGTTTTTTCCCCCTGAAAAAATAGGAAACTGGGTAAGACCCCCTTCCCCGATGCGTGTAAGGGCCCCAGCCGTTGACTCTATGCGAGAAACATAGAGAGAAAAGAGGCCCGGCCCGTTCTCAGGTTGGCAAGCGTCACATTGTTCCCCTGTCTAGGGTAACTATAAGGATTCTGATGACTTTATGGGGCATTGGGGGAAGTGTACGTGCAGTCTGATACAGCTGGTCATTTTGGCACGTCAAGTACCTGCCCGCTCCTGTGTCAGCAGTACACGTACACGGCTCAGCGCATGGCGTGATTTAAATTGGACCCCTAGTGTCGCTTGACACAACGTCGAAGTGAGCGACAGACGGGGAACGTCTAGGTTATGGATGTAACCTCCATTCCCTGATGGAGGGAACGAGACGTTGTGTCAAGCGACACTAGGGGTCCAATTTAAATCACGCCATGTGCTGAGCCGTGTATTTCCGGCTCCTCAGAAAAATCCTGAATGAAACAGACATATTTCCCCGCCTTTATACCCGTATGTCCGTTGCAGGACAAACAAATTCTGTCTGCCAACTTCTCATTGGCCTTTTTTCATAGATCAGAGTTATATTCGGCACTCAAGAGAGACCCCTAGAGTCGCTTCTTCAACACAACGTCTTGTTCCCTCATCAAGGAATGGAAGTTACATCCGTAACCTAGATGTTTCTCACCCACACCATCATATCGCTTCTGAAGATATGGATTTAACCACTGGAGTCTTATGGATTACTTTTATGCTGCCTTTTGGAGCTTCAAAATTTTGGCACCCATTGACTTGCATTGTATGGACCTGTAACCCGAACAAGAAGAGACAGTCACAATGTCGAATACAAACAGCTTTATTAAATAACAAAGCGTGCAAAGTACAAAAAGGGCAAATCCAGTGAAGAGTAGTCAAAGGGAGCGTGAGGTCGAAGCCGGGGAATCAGTAGATGACAAAGGGGCAAATCCAAAGAAGCGTAGACAAGGGGAGCGTTAGGTCGAGGCCGGGAAATCAGTATACAAAGGGAGGAAAAGACTGGGGATTCTAGGGGAACACTAGAGCTGGCAAGCTAAGGGGTAAACGAGAGGAGTTCAAAACTAGATGAGACTAGCGGGGGGCAAAGACACGGGAAACTAAATACAATAACCAACAAGCGGGAGACGAATGTGCTGTGATATTTATAGAGACGAGTGCAGGTGTAAACAATGACAGGTGATGGGGACGAGTGCAGGTGTATACAATGAACAGGAGTGCAGATGACGCGAGTGCAGGTGTACATAATGTTCTGACAATTGGGAGCGGGCATGTGAGCCCGAGGGGAGAGATAGTGTACGAGCAGGAGAGCTCGTAGGGAGCAAAACGAGCGTGGAAGCTCGAGGGAGCAAAACGAGCATGCAAGCTCGAGGGAGCAAAACGAGTGTGCAAGCTCGAGGGGGCGGAACAAGCGTGCGAGCTCGAGGGGGCGGAGCGAGGGAGCGGGGTTCGTGACAGTACTCCCCCCTCTATAACGGACGGCTCCTGACGGCCGCGCTCGGTTGCGAGGAGCGCGACCTCTGGGAAGTGGTGCTGGACGATCCCAACAAACAAAAAACAACCCTGAACAGACAACCCACAAAACACACAAACAAAACTGAGGGCAGTCCAAGGGGCACAGAGGGAAATGAGACAGTCCATGGGGTCAATGGGCAGTTTCAAGGCGAGGTCAGGGGGAACATAGCGGACAGGCGGGTGGTCGGGAGATCTAGGGGGCATCCAAAGGGCAGAGACTGGGTCAGGGGGTCTGGAAGGCGACTGGAGGACGGGGACTGGGTCCGGGGGTCTGGAAGGTGACCACCTGACAGGAATAGGGTCCGGAGGCCAGGGAAGAGGCCACAGGACAGGAAGGTGTCAGGAAGTCAGGGCTGAGCCGTGAAAGGCGGTGCCGTCAGAGGCGGCACTGTAGGCGGCTCTGGAGGTGGGGTTCTGGAAGGCTCTGGAGGTGGAGTCGAAGGAGGCTTTAGGGGCGAAGGCCTGGAAGGCTCTGGAGGTGGAGCCAAGTGAGGCTTTAGGGGGGTAGGTCTGGAAGGCTCTGGAGGTGGAGGCCTGGAAGGCTCTGGAGGTGGAGCCGAAGGAGGCTTTAGGGGCGAAGGCCTGGAAGGCTCAGGAGGTGGAGCCAATGACGGTGGCGCCGTGGGAGGCTCTAGCGAGGTAGGCCTGGAAGGCTCTGGAGGTTTGGGGGGCGGAGCCCTGAGAGGCTCGAGAGGAGGAGGAGCCCTGAGAGACTCGAGAGATGAAGCCGTGAGAGGCTTGAGGGGTGGAGCCATGAAAGACTCGAGGGGCGGAGCCCTGAGAGGCTCGAGGGGAGGAGGAGCCCTGAAAGACTCGAGAAGGGAAGCCCTGAGAGGCTTGAGAGGAGGAGGAGCCCTGGGAGGCTCGTGAGACGGAGCCGTGAGAGGCTTGAGGGGTGGAGCCATGAAAGACTCGAGGGACAGAGCCCTGAGAGGCTTGGAAGGAGGGGGAGCCCTGAAAGACTGGAGAGGAGACGCCCTGGGAGGCTTGAGAGGCGGAGCTCTGGGAGGCTCGAGGGGTGGAGCTCTGGGAGGCTCGAGAGGAGGAGCCCTGGGAGGCTTGGGAGGAGGAGCCTTTGGAGGCTCGTGAGGCGGAGGCCGTGAGGGCTCTGAGGGGCGAGCAGAGGCTGGCAGAGCCGTGGAAGACTCTGAGGGCGGAGCAGAGGCTGGCAGAGTCGTGGAAGACTCTGAGGGCGGAGTAGAGCCCAGCTTCGAGGCTGGGGCCGTGACAGGCCTCGGGAATGGGGCCGTGTCGGGCTTCAGGAACTGGGGCCATGACAGGCTTCGGGACTGGGGCCGTGTCAGGCTTCGGGACTAGGGCCGTGTAAGGCTTCGGGGCTAGGGCCATGTAAGGCTTCGGGACTAGGGCCGTGTCAGGCTTCGGGACTAGGGCCGTGTAAGGCTTCAGGACTAGGGCCGTGTAAGGCTTCGGGACTAGGGCCATGGTAGGCTTCGAGACGGGGGCCGTGGTAGGCTTCGAGACGGGGGCCGTGGTAGGCTTCGAGACGGGGGCCGTGGTAGGCTTTGAGACTGGGGCCGTGGTAGGCTTCGAGACGGGTCCGTGGTAGGCTTCGAGATGGGGGCCGTGGTAGGGTTCAAGACGGGGGCCGTGGTATGGAACGCTGGTTCAGTTTCTGCCTCCCCCACAGTAAACGAGGAACCAGCGTACAGTAGGGCGAGGTCAATAAACTGAGCCAGGTTGAGAGAGCAGCGACCACCAGGCATGAATGATGAGGCTGGCTCATTCAGTCCAAATTGAAAAATGTCTTTCAGAGCCACCTCATCAAAATTCACCTGGTTGGCCAGGGCACAAAAATCCATAATATAAGCCTCCAAAGGTTGGCTCCCCTGGCGCAAAACCAAGAGTCGGGCCGCTGGCTCCATAATGTCAAGGACGGGGTTATGCGTTATACCACCGCTGCCTTGCACGAAAAACTCTTGGTAAGCGCCGAAGAGCCGTCAAACCTCTCAGGGGGTTGAAGGCTCACGGCGCTCAGAAATGCACTGGAGGCATAAACGGGCTCAGGGGCAGACACAGGTGAAACAGGGTGACATAAATCAGACAAAGAATATACCTGCTGCCCCTGGGTCATGGCGCTTGGTCCTGCCTCCAAACTGTAGCTCCTCGCGCCGAATGTGACGTGCATCTCCGCTCTAGTGAGCTGCGCGAATCCTCCGCGTGGCTCATTGTGACTGTCTACGGTGAGGTTGGTTATTCTGTAACACGCACAAGAAGAGACAGTCACAATGTCGAATACAAACAGCTTTATTAAATAACAAAGCGTGCAAAGTACAAAAAGGGCAAATCCAGTGAAGAGTAGTCAAAGGGAGCGTGAGGTCGAAGCCAGGGAATCAGTAGATGACAAAGGGGCAAATCCAAAGAAGCGTAGACAAGGGGAGCGTTAGGTTGAGGCCGGGAAATCAGTATACAAAGGGGCGAGACAAGCGAGAGGAAAAGACTGGGGATTCTAGGGGAACACTAGAGCTGGCAAGCTAAGGGGTAAACAAGAGGAGTTCAAAACTAGACGAGACTAGCGGGGGGCAAAGACACGGGAAACTAAATACAATAACCAACAAGCGGGAGACGAATGTGCTGTGATATTTATAGAGACGAGTGCAGGTGTAAACAATGACAGGTGATGGGGACGAGTGCAGGTGTATACAATGAACAGGAGTGCAGATGACGCGAGTGCAGGTGTACATAATGTTCTGACAATTGGGAGCGGGCATGTGAGCCCGAGGGGAGAGATAGTGTACGAGCAGGAGAGCTCGTAGGAGCAAAACGAGCGTGGAAGCTCGAGGGAGCAAAACGAGCGTACGAGCTCGAGGGAGCAAAACGAGTGTGCAAGCTCGAGGGGGCGGAACAAGCGTGCGAGCTCGAGGGGGCGGAACGAGCGTGGAAGCTCGAGGGGGCGGAGCGAGGGGGCGGAGCGAGGGAGCGGGGTTCGTGACAGGACCAAAAGAGCTGAAAAATTCTTCTAAAAACTTAATTTGTGTTCAGCAAAAGAAAGTCACATACATCTGGGACTGTGAGTAAATGATGAGAGAATTTTCATTTTTGGATGAACTATTCATTTCATGAAAGAAATATTTTTCATGTAATTTACCACTGGAAGCTAAGCTACAGTAATACAAGATAAAGTCCTTATCACAATAATACACAATGTCCTTGGGGTTATAGGACAAGTAATTAAGCCCAATACAATTTCAATGCCTTGAAAGAGACTTTGATAATAATGAATGTATAAGCAATTCTAATAATGAGTGTTATTCCACACCATTTCACCCATTAACATATGCAGTCATCCATATGAGACAGAGTCCAGAGCAATGCACATCAATAATTATCCTCTCCAGTGATTGGAAATTAAAGCTATGCTTTTGCCATCTGATCAGATAGAAGGTGAAGGTTTTCTTACAGGGACTATATTGGCCATTTTTGTGAGTAAGAAGTGTGTGAATAGAGGGGATGCAGCAACCTGCCAACTTTATCACCACTGTAAAAAAGAAATTGTTGAGCAAAGTTAATTAAAGTTTGAAAAGTTGAGTTCTCATAACAACTGTCTTAATAATTGTCATCAGTAACATTTCTTTATTTAGTCCACATGAATTTGTTTGTTCACTAAATGCAAAAATTCTTGTTGGGAGAACAACTAATTTCTTGTTTTCCAACTATCAGTTTGCAATACGAGAACTATTTTGGCATCATTTGAATTATATATATGGTTTTAAATTACTTTTACATGAAGTTAACTGCAATCTTTGCCTCTGAAGATTAGTATGTCTTGCAAAGCAAGGCAGTGTGAACATTTGTTTAACATAGTCACACAATAGAGCTCAACCCTTAACTCACAAACGTCAATTGTCAAAACAGTTACAATCAGCAAAAATTATTAATTTAAAAGATGAGATCTTAACATCACCACACAACAATTAACTAACAGTGGCAACAAAAACAACAATAAAATCAGCAAACAGCAAAAAAAATAAAAATAAACCTATAACACTAACTGCCTAATTTATTCAAGTTGCTATGCATGCTGGGAACATGTAAATCAGCAACATTGTTCAGACAACTCTGTTAGGCTTGTTGGAACAACATTTGGGGGAATTTTGTGTTTTTGACGCATCTTGGCACTATTCCAACGCATGACAAAGGAGGGGCTTTGTTCGACTGCAATTTATACTCTGCCCACCAGCAATTAGCCACGAAATGAATATGTAAAAATGCAAAGATGGGTGGGAGAAATCTTGTGTATCCTACTGTTTGGTACTGCTGTGGAATAATGAAGTATTTTCTCTCTTTGCAAGAAAACTCTCGAAGTCAGAATATAGTAGTTTGACTAATGATTTCTGTTGTTTTTCTGTCAGTGTTCACATACTAGAAGGTCTTTAGCAAAAAAAATTTATGGTTGTGTGTTAAGAAAGGAAGAACAGGTTAAAGACAACAAATGGTGCACACATGGAGTTTAGGGAATGAATACTTCGACAAATATGATGTCTGTAACTAAAATTATTTTCAGGCAGCATGAACTAGTGAGTACTAAAATGCAGGAGTTCAAACCTCTACAGAAACAAACACCGTACATTAACACAGATCCTTTGATAGCTCCTCCTGAGTATGGAAATACATCCTTGAATGGAGTTTTAGCCTTTCTCCTACACACAGCTCTTCGTGAGTAGGTGGTTGAAGACAAAAACTCCAGCATCAAAGAGCATCTCTGAGGTGCATGTCTGTCCCTTTATATATGCACCATAACAAACAAATTAAATCAAAACAACAGTTCATCAATAAATCAACAGGTGGTGGTAGAAGGAGAAAGAAAAATATTAGACAATACAACAAATGGCAATCTATACCAACAAAAGAAATGAAATTTTCTCTGAAAATAAATAGAAACCATTGAATAAGCTTTCAATTTGATTCCCACCATTACTAATATTGTCTATCACTGATTTCAGATTTACCTAAATGTCCTGTAAAGAAGAGAACTGTGGTAGGTAGCCTAGTTTCCATCCACTATTAGCGCTATTTTTTTATCGACAAAGTGGATATGTGTAAAAGAAAAATTGCAAAATTTGGCATATTCTGCCTGTTTCCAAAGTGAATCATCATGGCCCTGTTCAAGCTGGCAACCTACACCAAGTAGTTTTCGGTCTTATTATAAGGACCATCCATCGATGTGTATATGCTGTGTGCACAGCTATTAAATAAAAATGGATGTGGTGTAAATTTAGGGTTTCCATATGATACATATTCATTAGGCTATTTTGAACAATCATCTAATCTAAAGCATCGCTGTCACAGCTGAATTATATCCTGCATATTTTTCTAAATTATAGCATCATTAAGCAATCTACATTTTCTTAAGAAGCTCAACAAATGCGATGCGAGATTAAGAAAGTTAGATTTAAAATATTTAAACGTTTTAAAATTTTCAAAAGCGCATTTTCTGAAAATGAACTCATTGGACAAATAGTACTGATAGTCTTTAATTATTTATTTAGAACATTCTGAGAATGTAATTCAGCCGACTTTTTTCATCTACAGAACAGGGTAAATCTAATTTAAGTTTGTGTAAAGAAAAGGCATATATAGGTCTAAAAATATATTATTTTGCATTTGGTAATTTATTTATTTAATTTAATGTTTTTTTCAGTGGTAATTTATTTTATTTAATACCGACAATTTTGCCGGCATTTTTTCAAAAGTAAAATTAAACAAACAATTTTATATAATTGGGATGTAAGTGTTGCACTTACAAGCGCTGATGCTTTTCTCCTAGTATTGTGGATTTATTTTTTATTTAAAACATCTTTGTGCACAGAAATTATGTTTTATGTTTTGTGGGCTAACTCCATTACTGCCATCTATTATTTTGAATGGTGTGGAAAAGCAACTTTAAAAAATAAACGGATGGATACTGCGATTAAATTAATCGCAAACAGTGGCCATTCATTTGTTCAATGTGCATGATATATTGATGTTGGCACTGCTGGAAGTGTCACGTTTGCAGATCAGCTCTATATGCCATAAAGATAAATCCATCACATACAATAAATTAGCTAGTCGTCATGATTAACACAGGCTAACGATTGGGGAAAACTCTGTCATGTGACACTACATTTTTGCGTTAATGCCAATTTTATCGACAAAACGTGTTTCCAAACCAGTTTTTTGCAACATTTGTTGTATCGACAAATAGTTTATACGCTTGAGTTAAACGGAAAAATATTATGTCGACACGTGAAATTTTAGCAATAATTTGCGTTTCCATCAGCTTTATTTTGAAACGCTAAAACTTTTTTCGCCAAAAAATACTTGGAAACGTAGTAACAACAGAGCTGGTTATCTTCTTGACATTCTACACCTGTTAAACATTAAACTAAATTATACCATGGCCCAACCTCTGCAGCACATGAGGAAGTCAGGTCGGTGGTCAGTTGATGCTCTCTTGGTATTTTTTGGATAACACATAAAACAAAACAATAAAACATTTTAAGATTTCAATAAAAAAAAAACTGAAAATTTAATTGATTTATCTTTAATCAAACAAAATGAAAACCTAAATATTTTAAGTTTTAATCAAATAATTTAGTTAAACATTACACAATTATATTTGATGTAATTTTGTAATGAAGTCAAAATGCGTAAATCTTAAAAATAGTTTCAATTATCTTTTGAGTGAAGTAAACATACCAAATATCAGACACAAAATTGGGTGGTCATGTGGACTTATGGACTAAGGTGGTTGTGTGCTACATATTTCAAGTCTTCTAAAGTCATATGATAGCAATTGTGTATGGAGCAGACCAAAAACAATTTATTCACTGCTTATGTTTTCATCCTGTGAGCTGCTAACCACTGCAAATGGTATCAAATCAGTCCGATTCATCTGTGAAACATTAAAGGAATAGTTCACCCAAAAATTTTAATTTTATGACCTTCAGGCCATCCAAGATGTATCAGAGTTTGTTTCTTCATCAAAACAGAATTTAAAATTTTTAGGATTTAATTTCAGGCCTCCTCCTTTAAACTATGCAAGTGAATGTCCTACATTTTTTTGTTGGTCCATAATGCATATTTATTGTGTATCAAAATAATCCACACGACTCCAATCGACAAATAAAGTTCTTCTGAACCCAAACGATTGATTATTTTTAGAAACAAAACAATACATATATATGTTTTAACTACAAATGTTCACTTCTGTACATCTCTGTGACGTGCGGTTATGAGAGGGATGACATAAGCTCATTGGTAAGGTCACGCGGTGGAGGAGGCAGGAAGTGCATCATTATTTACAAGAGAAACTTGCACAGACCAAGTGCCATTCACAAACCAAAACAGTCCAAAACAATTTAAAAACAATATAAAATAAAAAACAATTTCCAAATAATAATAATAATACAAAAAAAAACATCCTTTATTTTGGAGCAATGCCATTCTACTTGTGCTTTTTCTTTAGCAGAATATAGGCAATATGACTGCCAGGAATTCAAGCCACACAAGTTGTAGTTAGTGCAACCAAGTGCAAGAGCATTTACTTAGATTTACAGGGTTAGCACAGTGAGACAGTGAAGTGGCGTGAAGAAGATTTATTTATGCAGGCAGTGATGAACGAGTGAATTGAGTGCAGGTATTCTGAATTATCAAAAAGGGTGATGAGGGGAACGCTGAGGGAGGCGTGACAATGACAAAGTTTTCACACATACTTGAGTTTGCTGGAAAAACAGCACAAGCACAGCTGATGAATTCAGATATTGACCCTTTGTTACTTTAAATGTTCAATGCACACCCTCCAATATTTGAGAATGTAGGGGTGAACTGATATCTAGGTAGAACGCGATAAGCCAGAGCTTCAATCACTCATGATCAAGTTTATATTTTTCCCGGCGTGCATTTTCTTTGGGGATTCTGAAGGTTGAAGCATCCAGGATACACACAACAAATGACCATTTTGAAAAATACACTTATACAAATTAGGGATGTAAGATTCACAGATTCGCATCGGTGCATCAGCATAAAAGTTAACGATGCAATGCATTGATTTAAAAAAGTATGCATCGGCTACAAGTTGGCATTTGTATCGCGATACATCGTTTCTACCATATTTGCATCAGTTAAAAACAATTTATTTATAAATAATTATTAGTAGATGCGCTATACTTTTATTATTTAGAAAGTGACCAATAATTTGTGACCAATATTTTATATGTACATTGATTTCTCCTCTCTAAACAGTTTCTCAAGCGCGTTCTCTCATCACCACTGCTGCTACGTTAACATGACATATCACAACACTATGAAGACCGAGAGTCACATAGAATATAGATTAACATGGCAGAGGTAGAGCTGCATCTTCCACCAAATAATTACAAATCCAATGTTTGGAAATACTTTGGGTTTTATAAGAGAGATGTACATTTTGATAAAACCTCTGCAATTTGTAAATTATGTAGCGCCGCTATAAAATATACAGACAGTACGCCTAATTTAACAACACACTTGAAACGCCGACACGATGTGAGTGCATAGACGTCTGCCTCCCACTCCTCGCCCTCACTCTCAGATTCAGCTGTAGCTACTAGCCGCTGTGGTACTGCTAGCAGGACGCCAGGTGAGCAAACGATTAAAACTTTTTTTCACTCCCCGCTGGCTAATAGCTCTGCTTGATACAAGGCAATAACCGACGCGATCACCTTTTTTATTTGTAAAGATATTCAGCCTTACAGCGTTACAGAGAATGAGGGCTTCTAATATCTCCTCCACGCCTGGCAACTTATGGAACATTTCTTCATTGTTTATCCCTGAGCATCCTTAAATAATTTTACTCTTAAATGAGTGAGCTGTTAAAAGTGTAACTGGAGACAGAACAGGAAAAGAATATCTGGTTTTATTAAAGAAAAGAAAATGTGCACTACAAAGGCCTGTTTGTGAAAGGGCCATGCGTTAGAAGTCAGAAAGCACTTAAGATAATTTATGTTCCCCTTCTGTCACTCACTCGACGTTGTGTCGAATGAAGTGACACAAGGGGTCTTCCTGGGATGCCAAACATACCTCTGAACCTGAGAAAAGGCCAATGTCAAGTTGGTAGACAGAATTTGCATGCCCCGGCCCGGACATATGGGTATAAAGGGAAGCGGGGCAGCGAGTGCCAGTCAGATTTTTCTTCTGAGCCGAACGGTTGTGCCACAGCAAGCTGAGTTTACCACTGTTTCACTCACCTCTACTGGCGATAAGCACCCGCCGCGAAGCCCCGCCGGTACGTCAAAAGCGATCGTCCCGTTAGTGCCCCTCGTGCGGAGTATGGATGCATGGCTTTCACTTCCCAATCCACCGTGCTGGTTGGCCAGGACCATCCGACTCGGCTACGCGATTCAGTTCGCCAGGCTCCCGCTTCGTTTCAGCTGTGTTCGCTCCACTTCTGGGCACGGCGAGAAAGCCAATGCCTTACGAGCAGAGATCACGACCCTGCTCCTCAAGAATGCGATAGAGCCCGTCCCTCCAGCCGAGATGGAGAAGAATTTCAACAGCCCTTACTTCATCGTACCCAAGAAAGGCTGCGTGTTGCGACCAATCTTGGACCTGCAAATTCTCAACCAGGCCTTACACAGACTCCCGTTCAAAATGCTTATGCAGAAACAGATTCTTACCTGCGTTTGACAGCTAGATTGGTTCGCAGCGGTAGACCTGAAGAGGCGTACTTCCATTCTGCCAATTCTTACCTGCGTTCGGCGGCCAGGCGTATCAGTACAAGGTCCTCCCTTTCAGCCTGTCCCTGTCCCCTCGCGTCTTCACAAAGATCGCAGAGGTAGCTCTTGCCCTGCTAGGGGAAGTGGGCATCCGCATACTCAACTACCTCGGTGACTGGCTCATCCTGGCTCACTCTCGAGAGTTACTGTTCGCTCACAGGGACCAGGTGATCAGGCACCTCAGCCATCTAGGGCAACGGGCACACTGCCGCTGGCCTCTGAACAGGACCCCGGCAGCATTGGCACATCAACTGCCTAGAGTTGTTGGCTGTATCTCTTGCCCTGTAGAGGTTTCTCCCACTAATCCAGGGCAAGTACGTCTTGATCCATTCAGACTGCACCGCAACGGTAGCGTCATAAATCGCCAAGGCGGCGTGCGCTCTCGTCATATGTCACAACTCGTCTGCCATCTCCTCCTTTGGAGTCAACCTCAACCAATCCCTGGCAACCACAACATGATGGCGGATGCGCTGTCGCGGCAGGTTTCGCCCAGCAGAGAGTGGAGACCTGATGTGGGACCAATTTGGCATGTCCTGCACATTCTCATGCATTTTGGACGTACCCGGCGGGGCTTCGCAGCGGTGCGGATCAGGTAACGCGGCGTCGGGGGGCAACGTGGCATCCCGAGGCTCTGGTGCTGAGAGCATACTCAAAGCACTTACCTTGCTCCTCGCACCCGGCGGGGGGCGGGTTCGTGACTGAGGAGGAGGTCCGACACTGGCGTCCTCTGGACTCGTCTGAACCGGCCAGCCGGGGAACAGTCGTGGGGCTGAGGGCGGGGGCACCGCATCCAGGAAGCCGGGACTGTTGAGGCCTGAAAGCAGAGTGACGTGAGAACGGCATTTGCGGGCCACAAGACCCAGAGGTAAAGGAAATAGCTCTTTTATTGAGAATTTGGGTACCACAGCCCCTGTTTAGGGGAGCGGCAAATGAAAAAACAAAAGATTCTCCTCCCGGCCCTCCACCGGGGGACGGAGCGGTCTTACCACCTCCGGAGCTAACTTCTTGCACTCTGGGTCCGTTGTCTCAGGAGCGCCTGGGAGCCTTCCGGGTCCTCGATGGGGTCCGTGAGACAGGGGGCGTACGCTTCCCGCGGTTTGCTCGACGCCGGGGCTGAGAGCTCGGCCCGGGTTGAGGCGGAGCAGAAGGTCTTCTGGCCGCGGGAGGACGCCCTCGGCGAGCATATGGGACCTGGGCCGTGGCGGCAGGCTTGTGGCGAGGCATGATGTGAGAAATGGCCTCCGTCTGCTTCTTCACCATGGAGAACTTCTCGGCGAAGTCCTCAACAGTGTCGCCGAAGAGGCCGAACTGGGAGACAGGGGCGTTGAGAAAGCGAGTCTTGTCGGCTTCACGCATCTCAACCAAGTTCAGCCACTGACGTTCCTGGACCACCAGGTCCTGCGCTGTGACCTTCGTCGCTCTCAGGGTGAGGTCGGTCGCTGAGCACAGTTCCTGCAGCGTGTCGGGATCAGGGCCACCCCCGTGCATGTTTCGCAGTGCCTTGGCTTGGTGGACCTGCAGGACAGCCATGGCATACAGGGTGGAAGCGGCTCGTCCGGTGGCGCTGTAGGCCTTCGCGGTGAGCAAGGATGTTGCTCTACAGGACCGGGAAGGGAGTACAGGGCGACCCCACCAGGTGGCATAGGTGGAGCGCATTGTAAAAAAATTTAAAAGTTGAGTAAACTTCAAAAAATAAGGCAACCAGCTGCAAAACTTAACTGTAAAATGACTTTTTTTAGGATTATAGCATGAGTCGTATGAACAATTTGTATGATGCTTACTTTTCTTTCTTTTTGCCTTTTGACAGGCCCAGTCTTCTTTCACATTCATGGAAAAAAAATTTGAGGATATTCTTCAAAAATTCACCTTGAGTTGAGCTAAGATACATTGCAACTTTTTAAACCAGCTGAACACCAGAGCTTCAGCAGTTGCACAGTCCTTCACATTTTTCGAAGGTTTTCATTTTCCTTGGTGTATACAACATATTACTGAGAAATTATGAGTTGAAGTCAAAGATCATACTTCCCTTCAAGTGGATGAAAAACAGTGTATAGGAACTGTAGATTTTCCTCCACATTGTGAATTTAGCTGTGGCTATATGGCA
The DNA here is from genome assembly GCF_025860055.1 of Xyrauchen texanus. NCBI lineage: Eukaryota > Metazoa > Chordata > Actinopteri > Cypriniformes > Catostomidae > Xyrauchen > Xyrauchen texanus. The sequence goes on from NC_068276.1 coordinate 37,735,380, forward strand.
GGCTGTTTCCCTGTGGATATATAAAACAGCAAGCTTATTAATGTTTTAAACCCATTCATAAATCATCTCTACCCATATTGAGCTAATGCCACATGAGGTGCTGTGTCAGTGTTTTCTTCTGCTTGAGTGTGTAAACTACTGGTCATCCAAATACAAATGAATGGGATACTTGCTGTTAAGGATTATAAAATAAAAGCGTACAAGGTAGTGCAGGCACAAATTACGCTATTTACTAGGTAGTTGCAGTCTATTGTGTGATTAAAAATCATGTCTCGGCTGCTTTGACTAGAGTCCATGCATCCAACACCAATTCCCACAAATCCTAGGGAACAATTCCATATTTCCTATGCAGTTGCCTCTATGTCATTTCCTCAGCTAGTCGAGTGAGTTAGATGATGACAGGAAAATATTTTTCAATATTTTCAAGTGCTCAACCAAAACACCAAATGAGCCCTTGCGAAAGAAATTAGAGAAACAACACTGCCAAATTAAATTAAGGGAGAAATTAAAGGGAAAATTGATAGATACAATGCTGAGTGGAAAGGATTTTACTTGACTAACTTTTGATGCTAAACAACAGCTCTTGTTTGCAAATAAAAAAGTTATTTTATTAAGTGATGTCTGCCCACAGACCCACAGTTTTGTCCTGCTAATTTGAAGTGTAATATATGGATGTTATTTGGATTGGGATTAGTGATATTGGGCTATATAAACCAAACTGACTTGATGTTAAGCAAGAGGTGTTATATTCCTACAATTTGCCATTTTGGGCAAAAAAAAATAAAATGTTTGTCTGAAAATATTTCTTGTTAAGGTTTGGATTTTGTATGTAACATTAATGTCCTTTGCCATTCACATGCTTGTTTAAATGATGAACTGCACTAATTAAGGTTGTTTTCAGAGATAGTAACAGACGTTTTATACTTGTGCTACAATAGTGTGGCATGTGATACAAAACTTTCAACCTTTGTAGCACCAGTGCTATGTTAACGTACAGCCCTGGCTAATAGTAGCAACACTTACACCACCTAAAAATCATGTAAAGTCTACAAACTAAAGAGATATTTGAAGATGTGCTGTAAACTATTTTGGGCTAATGTAAAAGCAAGGTGCCCTCAGGTGTAGTGCTGTATGTTTGTATGAAAGTGAAAAGGGGGGCAGAGACAGAGGAAAGGTAAGAAGTAAAGAGACACAGGGTGAGAAAAGAAAATACTCTGGAGGACAGGAGGGGATAGATAAAAAGTAAAAAGAGAGAAGTCAGACAGAAAGATCTCACAGGGGAGCTATGTGTTGGGGCATTGTTTACTTGAGATCAATGTGTGGGTGGCAGGAGGGTACACCACTCTGTATCTCTCTATCTCACATTTTCCTTCACACTAAGACAGTGTTTTGGTTTTTTGAAAACATTGAAAGCCCACGGCAGCAGTTGCCATCCGTAGACCTAGGCTGTCTTAGTCATCAACCAGTCCTGTTCTTCTAACTGCCATTTCACCCGTTCATCTTCGATGTGTGGGATCACTGTGTACAACAGGAGATAATTAGAAGTAGTGTACAATCAAGAGAGAACATTATTATTATCTGCAGTCCAACCCAAAAGAAAAATTTACTTGTGAAAGGCTAAATCAGAATGATATTTGTTTTCTGAAATACCCACGTCAATGTTCTCACAGTAACGCTATTATCTGAAGTTTTTAATTGATTATCATTATTTAAATGTCTTGATCATATTTTAAGTGAACATAATGCAAGATCACAGACAGGGGTGTAAAAAATACTTAAGTGAAAGTATGGATACTGAATGAAAATTTTACTCAATTAAAAGTAAGTAAAAAGTATCTAGCCAAAAACATACTTGAGTGAAAGTAAAAAAAGGATTTAAATAAAATTGTACTTAAGTATTAAAAAAGTAACTTTTTTCCTAGCTAGAATAAAATTAAAAGAGGAGATTGTGTGAGAGGATGTTGTTAAATTTGATTCGTTTGTTAAGTAGCCTTTTTACTGTCTCTGATGACTGTCAAATTTCTCCCCCAGTGTCATTCGCAACTTGGTCAAAGAATCATGTTACAATAACCATATTTTTGCTAAATAACACAATAATTTTCTAGTGAATGTACACTAGAAGCGCTAAAACAACATTGACTTTTATCCTCTTTCACTCAAATTATGAGTAAAATGGCAGATTATCATTTCATATAAACACTTTTTACCCTGTTCCTCAAACAATGCTATCTTATGACATCTAAACACTTTACTATAGCGCAGGACTCAGTTTAACATTTGCATTACATAACCAACTACATTTACAAGCTTGTTTAAGTGTGATCAAATTGTATGGTGGCTCAACTGATAGTGTTGCATATGCGATACAGGATCAGGGTACGAGTCCTGAAGAGTCGACACTTGAGCCCAAAGTGTCATAGAAGTGCCACAAAATGATGCGGTTGCTTCAGAAATTGTGTTTTTCATGTCATATTTGCTTTTCATGACACTATTGGTTAGGTTTAGGTTGAAGGTTTAGGGTTGGGTGGTAAATAGGTTTTGTTGATCTCAATAGACAATTAACCTTAAACTCATCTGTTCGGGAGAAGATTGCACTCGCTTTTAGAGCCACATAATGGACAGTTTTCCTTGAGTAATTTTGTGAATTGTTTTCTGAGGTTTGCTACCAAATCTTGCTGTTGAGCAGATGGATGAATTATATCCATTATTATTCCATTGCTGGTTTTATAGTTATTATTATAATTAATAGTTGCCCAATAACAACAATTTAGCAAATAATGAGTAGAAATTACTTAAAAATGATGGCAAGTGTAGAAATAACTGACATGTACACATTTAATTCCAAAAGCCTTTTGTTTTTAAACTGTATATATATTTGCAATGTGAATGATCATTTTTGGCTTTGTAACTGTCCAATCTGTTGAAGTAGCAGGCGTTTAGAATAAAGTTTAAGACAAAAACTGTCATTGTTTATCACTTTGTGCACATAGTTTTGAATGAAATACATCACATTCAGCCGGGTGGGTGTAATGAAGTAAAAGTACAAGTTTTCCGTTTAAATTGCACTCGAGTAAAGTACAAATCCCAAAACATAATACTTAATTATAATCCTTAAGTATTTTTACTCAATTACATTACACCCCTGATCACAGATATTTCTACAAGACATACAGACAGGCCTACTTCTTCTACAGTAACATCGTCAGAGGTTATGCTAGGATTTCACGCTAGAAGTGTTTCCTCCTCCGCTGACGGTGCTGACAAATCTCAAGCTAGTGTTACTCCATACACACAAACCCCTCAAATATGCTTGAGTACATGCTAACTGCTATTGTTTTTAAAGCTGTCAAAGTGTGGTCCCTTTGAGTATAGGTATTGTTCAATGTTTTTGCACTCTTTCCATGAGCACTTTGCAATGTTATTGTTAATATTGTTTAAGCTCAGAATTAAAATATAGCCTTGTATTTGATTTGGCACTGTTTACATAATGAATCTTTGTGAATTCAAATCAGAGGTCATAGTTATAACTGAATAACACCAACCAAATTTAATAGTAGGATCAAATGGATTCGGCACAGTGTGTGTTCCAGTAAAATATAATACAATCTACTTCAAAGTTCTCCATGTATGGCACATTTATAAAACATGCATTTGATCTTGGGTGGACACCACTGACATTTTCCTCTCTGAATCAGTAAGAACCACCTGAATTTGAAGCATTCCTGACTTTCAGGATTTAATATTAATCTGCATTGAGACAGCTTGCAAATTGAAAGCAATGGATGAAAGGTGAGCCACCGACCGCTGCTGTGCTATCTAATTAAATACTGTGAGACTTCAGTCAATCAAACAAATAAGAAATTACTCTACAGGTCATGTGCACATACCCTGCCATGAATAATACTATACTCCACAAGCAGCTTTAATACATTGGAAATAATGTGTGTTCTGTAATACAGGTAATAGAGAGAAACAGAGCAAACAGGTCCGCAGATGATGCAGTCAACATGGGATTGCATCATACCCTGCAATATCTGGACAGACCAGGGACATTTGCAAGGATACTTTTTGTGGACTTCAGTTTGACTATAACAACCAGGATGATGATAAGTCTGCATACAGAAGGGAGGTTAAATAACCTAGAGCTGAATACGCTCAAAACAGTGAAGGTGATATTGGACTTAAGGAGTAACACTTAACTCTGCTCATCATTCTGAACAGCACTATGGCAGCAGTGAAGTCATTCAGGTTTCTGGGCTCTACCATCTCACTGGGCCTGAAGTGGGAGACCCACATTTACATTAACACTGTGAAAAAGGCCCAGCAGAGGTTGTACTTCCTTCGCCAGTTGAGGAAGTTCAACCTGCAACAGGCACTGCTGATTCAGTTCTACTCAGCAGTCATTGAGTCTGTCCTCTGCAATTATAACTGTCTGGTTTGGTTCAGCAACGAAATCGGACATCAGAAGGACAGTTCAGACTGCTGAGTGGATTATTGGTTGCCCCCCTGCCCTCCCTTCAAGAACTGTACACTACCAGAGTGAGGAAAGGCGCTGGAAAAATCACTCTGGACCCCACTCACCCTGCCCACTACCTTTTTGATCTGTTGCTTTCTGGCCAGCGCTACAGAGCACTGAGCACCAGAACCATCAGGCACAAGAACAGTTTTTTCCTCAGGCAATCCATCTCGAACAGTTAAAACTGCCCCATTGAGCAATAATTATGTGCAATACACAGCTTAGTCTATTTATATTTCTCCAACATATCCGAACTCTTCTTCCATTACATTCCCTTGCACTGAATATAACATGTGTATTTGTACATAAGTGTATATTGTCTTATTGTGTATTTCTATATATACTTTTTATTTTCATTCTTTTTTTTAATTATTATCTCTGTCTTGTTGTTGTATTGTTTGTGCACTTGAAGCTTCTGTCACCAAATTCCTTATATATGTAAGCATACTTGGCAACATTCTGATTCTGATAATATTCTGATATTTTCCACACAAATTGTTATTTCCACAATTGCAGAAAATTCAAGGGTGGAATAAAAATTAAGTGCAACATTTTTCCTTTAGTTAAGCTTTATTGGTATGTGTTTAAATAAATCTGACTTTGAAAATAAGAGTATTTGATTAAAACTGCCTTAATTCACAATATCAATTGGCAGCATAAGTATGTATCAACAAACAGCAAAAACTGACTATAACACATCACAGTAGAATAATTTTATCCAATAGTACACAAGCAAGGGCTTTTGTTCTGTATCAGCAGCATGGCTGTGAGGCCTCGTGCAGATAATCACAGCTGTGTTAAGATCTAGTAGACATATTGTAATAGAGTAAGATATTGCTTTTTCACCATTGCTTTATACAAACAAGTGTAGTAAACAATAGTGCATAACTTACATTAACCTCTGATAACTTAAATTGGCCAGTTAGTTTGTGCATTTATTCTCCACCAACAAAAACATTTTCATAAGACCCCAAAGCATCAAGCATGGCTTCACTATTATTGGTATGTCTGTTAAACACTTAGTGTTGTTTAAAGGGATTGTTCACATACAAATTTTAATTCTCTAATAATTTACTCACCCTCATAATATTCCAGGTGAATTTGACTTTCTTTCTTCTGCAGAACACATTTGAAGAAAAACCAGCTCAGTAGTTCCTTAAAATGCAAGTGGATGGTGATCAGATTTTTGAAGCTCCAAAAAGAATAGACAGTCAGCATAAACATCATCTATATGACTCCAGCAGTTAAATTAATGTCTTCTAAAGTGATACGATCCCTTTGGTGCGAAAAAGATAAATATTTAAGTACTTTTTAACTATAGACCATCGTTTTTGGTAAACTTCACAAGTGCGCCAAGTTCATGTACTATTGTGAATAAAGAAACAGATCCAAATACAGATAATAAACCAAAACTAATGGAGCTTCTGTACAGCATTCCTCCTCCTCAGTTATAAACAGCGCTGCTCTTCTGGGTGTGTCACATGTACATCAGTTCTTGTGTGTCTCACGTGCCAATGCAGTTACGTCACACATGCATACCGCTACTGACCAGAAGTGATGGATTATAGTTAAAAAGTACTTCAATCTTTTTCACACCAAAAGTGATCATGTTGCTTTAGAATACATTTATTTAACCACTGGAGTCATATCGATGACGTTTATGCTGACTGTCTGTGATTTTTGGAGCTTCAAAATTCGTATCACCATCCACTTGTATTTTAAGGACCTAATGAGATAAGATATTTTTCTTCAAATGTAAAAAGAAAGTTGTACACATTGGGATGGCATGAGGGTGTGTAAATGATGAGAGAATTTTCATTTTTGGGTGAACTCACCTTTTTCACAAGTTACTCAATGACTCACTCACAGCATAAAATACACTACACCACCGCTGTCATAAACATGTTTTGTGCAGAAAAGAGTTGAGTTCTGAATTGCAGACTGTCCAATCTGGATCTTGGGTGAACTATACTTTACCCATACAACTCATACTACTTCTGCCATATCTATGGGAGAAATAGTAAGAGTAGTATGGTAGTGTTTCTGCAGACTGCACATAACATGTTTGCAACAGCAGGTTGTCACTGAAATAATAGGTGAATAAAAACAAAATGAACGATGATTAAAAATCACCTCCACTATTTGGAAAGCTGTGAACACAGAAACGGAGTGATAGAAACAGGGAAGCATTCCAGTAGCGATGACCGGAACTAACTGTTGTATAATAATATTACTAAAATGTGCCCATGTATCTCTTCATCTCTGACATACCTGGGTCTCTGTTTCACATTAACAAAAACTTTAATAAAAACATACATGCAGTAGTTGGAATTAAATTTATGCCATGCTTCCAGTTCTGAAGGGACATGCCACATTTGGAGTATTCTCTAAAATATTGATACAGTGCTTCAGACTGGATCAAAAACAGAGTGGTGAAAACATGTTCTCTCACATTGGTGAATAAATAATTCAAAAATCTCTTTCCCTTTTTTCTCCCTTGTCCTTCTCGCTTTCCCATCTTTGTACCCTACTATTGTTATGTTCTGTTTTCTCAATATCCTTTCTTTTAAACTGTTTCTTATTTGTCACGCCCATGGTTATGCTTTCAAGCATTTTTTCATTTCATGTCAATCCTTAGTTTGTATTCTACCATTTATTGCAAAATGCATAATGTACAAAATTAATATCAAACAAACTTTAAAGTGCCTTGCTTACATGTTTATAATGAATTATTTTCCATATAAAAATATATGAAAGTACTGAAATCAGACTTAACTTTTACATAGTACATGTATTTTTACATAATTATAGAGATATCTGTTTAAAACAAATATATTTCATTTGGGCATAATTTTTCTATGAGTGTTGTGTTTGGGCATTAAGGTTTTGTTCCATCTAGAATGGCCTATTTTCAATACCACAACAATGAAGGGGAATGTCCTAAAACAATGCTTAAAAACCACATATAAAATAAGAACAAACAAAGTGTGATTGCATTTTTTATACACCTAGGTAGTGAAATGACATTTGATATGCAAGATAATAGCTGCAAGAAGGTAGCCAACTTTGATATATTATTGGGGAGTAAAGATCGCTGTCACTGAAATGTAGCTGGACTTGTTGCATTATGGTGCATTCACATGCTACTCTGATATTGTTAAATTTAAGTTGTATAATTAGACATCCAGATTTTGTACACTGCTGTAGTAATAATAGAACTTGTATTAAATTAATGTATGTGTAAGTCAAAGCAGAACTTAGAGAAAGAAACTTTCTATGTGTGCTATTTCAAGAGAGGAATAATTTGAGCCTATGTGAGAGTATTTAACAGGTAAGTCTTCATATTACTTCTGTGTTTTGAAAGTGAACCATGAGGATAGCACAAGAAACATGTAGGCAAATTCTTAGAACCACACCCCAATCCGAGGAGCCACTCTTGCCACCCGTTTCTTTTTGGTGTCTGCCTCCTTCAGCAAGAGTTTCTTTCTCCTGGTGTCAAAAAAACCTACAAGAATGATAGTGATTTAATACATGGAAACCATGCATGTGTAACGCTTGAGCAACGAGGCAGATGAGGAGATGCGGATCCTGCTAACTGCTAACTAAACACGATGTAAACAAACAGAGGACTCGGGAAGGAAACACACCAGGCTGACATCAAACAACGATAGACAAGGACTGAACAAAGAAACAGGGTATAAATACATAAACATGGGAAAAAGGGCCAATGAACAAACAGAACTCAAACAAGATAACAAGGTGATTAACAGAAGCAAAAGGCAAACTAATGAGGACAGGTGAAAACAATGACAGAAAACACGAACGCTAACAAAGAGACTATGGAGTTACATAAGGGACTAAAGTGAAAACTAAGAAATGCAAAAGTGACAAAAATGGCAAACAAAAGGGCAACAGTGAAACAAGACAGGGTATACATAACAGAGCCCCCCCTCAAAGGATCGGCTTCCAGCCGATCCTAGAAGACAAAAAACAAAAAGACAAAAACCCACAAAAGCAACATGAGGGCACCAGGGGCAAACAGACAGTCCAAGTGGGCACATGGGCAGACAGACAGACCAGGGGGGCACAATGGGCAGACAGGAAGTCCAGGGGGCACAGAGGGCAAGACAGGCAGGTCATGGAGGTGCAAGGGGCAGACAGGAAGTCCAAGGGGGAAATGAGACAGTCCACGGGGGCACAAAGGGAGATGAGACAGTCCACGGGGGCACAAGGGACAATTAGGCAGTCCATGGGGGCACAAAGGGACAGGTTTCGATGGTCTGGGAGCTGGCCACCGGGCAAGGGTAGGTGCAGGAGGCCTAGGAGCTGGCCACAGGGCAAGGACAGGTTTGGGGGACCTGGGAGGAGGCCACTGGACAGGGACTGGGTCAGGAGGCCGGGGAGGAGGCCTCAGGACGGGAACAGGGTCAGGAGGCCTGGGTGGAGGCCACAGGACAGGGACTGGGTCAGGGGGCCTGGGAAGAGGCCACAGGACAGGAACAGGGTCAGAAGCCCTGGGAGGAGGCCACAGGACAGGGACCGGGTCAGGAGGCCTGGGAGGAGGCCACAGGATAGAGGCCGGCTTTGGTGGCCTGGGAGGTGGTCGTGGGCCAAGGGCCGGTTCAGGGGACCTGGGAGGTGACCACAGGACAGAGGCCGGTTTTGGTGGCCTAGGAGATGGAGTGGCCAAAGGGGAGGCCAGCGGAGCCGCGTGAGGCGGAGCCAAGGATGACCTCTGAGGCGGAGCCGAGGGAGGTGATGGCTCAGAAGGCGGAGCTGAGGGAGGCTCAGGAGGTGGAGCTGAAGGAGGCTCAGGAGGCGGAGCCGAGGTAGGCGGCGCCGTGGGAGGCTTTAGGAACGGAGACCATGAAGGCTCTGGAAGGCTTGAGTGGCTCGAGAGGCGGAGCCGTAGGAGGCTCGGGAGGCTCTGAGGGCGGAGCCATCGAAGGCTTGAGTGGCTCGAGAGGCGGAGCCATAGGAGGCTCTGGAAGCGGAGCCGTAGGAGGCTCTGGGAGGCGCTGGAGGCTCGGAGGCGAGCCGCAGGAGGCTCGAGAGGCGAGCCGAGGAGGCTCGAGAGGCGGAGCCGCAGGAGGCTCGAGAGGCTCTGGAGGCGGAGCCAGGAGGCTCGAGGAGGCTCTGGAGCGAGCCGTAGGAGGCTCAGAGCGGAGCCGTAGGAGGCTCCGGAGGCGGAGCCGTAGGAGGCTCTGGAGGCGGAGCCGCAGGAGGCCCTGGAGGCGGAGCCGCAGGAGGCCCCAGAGGCAGAGCCGCAGGAGGCCCCAGAGGCAGAGCCGCAGGAGGCTCGAGAGGCTCTGGGGCGGAGCCGTAGGAGGCTCAAGAGGCTCTGGGGCGGAGCCCTGGAAGGCTCGAGAGGCGGAGCCCTGGGTGGCTCGAGAGGCCTGGAAGGCGGAGCCCTGGAAGTCTCGAGAGGTTCGAGAGGCGGAGCCCTGGGAGGCTCGAGAGGCTTGAGAGGTGGAGCCCCAGGAGGCTCGAGAAGCTTGAGAGACGGAGCCCTGGAAGACTCAAGAGACTCGAGGCGGAGCCCTGGGAGGCTCGAGAGGCTTGAGGGGCGGAGCCCTGGCAGGCTCGAGAGGCTTGAGGGGCGGAGCCCTGGAAGGCTCGAGAGGCTTGAGTGGTGGAGCTCTGGGAAGCTCGGAGGGCGGAGCTCTGGAAAGCTCGGGAGGCTTGAGAGACGGAGCCCCAGAAGACTTGAGAGGCGGAGCCCTGGGAGGCTCGAGAGGCGGAGCCCTGGTAGGCTCGAGAGGCTTGAGGGGTGGAGCCCTGGTAGGCTCGAGAGGTGGCGCCCTGGGAAGCTCGGGGGCGGAGCTCTGGAAAGCTCAGGAAACTCGGAAGGCGGAGCTCTGGAAAGCTCGGGAAACTCGGAAGGCGGAGCTCTGGAAAGCTCGGGAAACTCGGAAGGCGGAGCTCTGGAAGACTCGAGAGACGAGAGACTTGGGAGGCGGAGCCCTGGTAGGCTCGAGAGGCAGAGCCCTGGAAGGCTCGGGAGGCGGAGCCCTGGAAGGCTCGGGAGGTGCTGGCTCTAGGACGGGCATGACCACTGGCGCTGGCTCTTGGACGGTCCTGGCTACAGGCGCTGGCTCAGGGACGGTCGAGGCTACAGGCGCTGGCTCAGGGACGGTCGAGGCTACAGGCGCTGGCTCAGGGACGGTCGAGGCTACAGGCGCTGGCTCAGGGACGGTCGAGGCTACAGGCGCTGGCTCAGGGACGGTCGAGGCTACAGGCGCTGGCTCAGGGACGTTTGAGGCTATCGGCACTGGCTCACTGACGTCTGAGGCTACAGGCTCTGGCTGGGTTACCGTGGTATGTGCCGGCTTGGGTTCGCCGGGCGCTGAGGGCAGAGCCAAGGGGGGTTTAGGGCATGGGGCTGCGGCAGGCGGAGGCTGGAGTGCAGAGACCTCTCCCTTTCTCCTCTTCCTCCGGGCTGATGCGACTGGCGAGGCTGGGATGCTGTTCCTGGTCAGCGTGGCTTCAGGCTCGCTGGCCGTGGTTGACGAGGGCTCAGGCTCGCTGACGGTAGAGGCTGTAGGCGCTGGTTCGCTCACTGTGACATGCGTGGCCGCTGGCTCGCACACTGTGACATGCGTGGCCGCTGGCTCGCTCACTGTGACATGCGTGGCCGCTGGCTCGCTCACTGTGACATGCGTGGCCGCTGGCTCGCAGACCGGGGCAGGCGTGGCCGCTGGCTCGCAGACCGGGGCAGGCGTGGCCGCTGGCTCGCAGACCGGGGCAGGCGTGGCCGCTGGCTCGCAGACCGGGCAGGCGTGGCGCTGGCTCGCAGACCGGGCAGGCGTGGGCCGGAGGCGGAAGCCTGTCTTTTCCTCCTCCTCCAGGCGGACGAAGTGGACTGTGCAGGTTCAAGGGAAGCCACTGGCGTGGGGGGTTGCTCGCTGACAGGTGAGGCTGGTGTGACAGGGAGCGGTGAGCTGCACGCTAGTAGGGTCGTCTCCAGGTAGTCGCGGAGAGTGCAGCCGGGCGTTGCCTGTGGCACCCGCTCCCTCAGCGAGGGATTTAAGCTGTCCTTAAAAAAAACCACCAATGCGGAGTCCGGGAAGTCCGTAAAGGTCGCCAGGAGGAGAAAGTAGAGAGCGTGGTTTACCAAAGGCTGGTCTTCTTGCCGCAAGTTGAGCAGCCGGCATTTGGCCCGTATAGCTGCTGGATCCATGTGTGGTCTATCGTTCTGTAACGCTTGAGCAACGAGGCAGACGAGGAGATGCGGATCCAAACGCAGTTTAAACTTTATTTAATTAACAAACAGGTAAACACAAAGGAACAACCCACAATGGGGAAATCAAACATAAAAACTGCTAACTAAACACGATGTAAACAAACAGAGGACTCGGGAAAGAAACACACACCAGGCTGACATCAAACAACGATAGACAAGGACTGAACAAAGAAACAGGGTATAAATACATAAACATGGGAAAAAGGGCCAATGAACGAACAGAACTCAAACAAGATAACAAGGTGATTAACAGAAGCAAAAGGCAAACTAATGAGGACAGGTGAAAACAATGACAGAAAACACGAACGCTAACAAAGAGACTATGGAGTTACATAAGGGACTAAATTGAAAACTAAGAAATGCAAAAGTGACAAAAATGGCAAACAAAAGGGCAACAGTGAAACAAGACAGGGTATACATAACAGCATGGAACATGACCAAAACAGATTATTTACCACTAAATGAATGACCCTTTACTTTCATTAATAATAATAAAAACAACGCCTAGCACAAAAACTAACATTTAAAAACATATTTCTGGTTTGGTCTAACATACATTACTTGTGTGTCCTGCCTAGCCCCAAGGACTCACAACAAAATAGAGAAGAATCCCTTTAAAACAGTAACTCCTCTGAGATTTCATTTTTTGGGCCCTCCATGAAAATTATTTTCCTGTTAAACTCCGTCAAAAGTGGTATACTTCTACTATAAGTGGTATTAGTAACATAAAAGCTGCCTGCTAAAATATAGTTGTAAACAAGTAGATGCTATCATGACAAAACGTAGCTTTTAATTACAGATACACATGCAACCTTGAAAAATGAATTATTCTTTATCTTTATGAATCTGCAACACTGCATGAAACTGCTCTGCCCTATCTGATCCTCCCCTTTACCCTTCTGGAAAAGTACTTAACATGGGAAACAAACCTTTGGCAAGTCCCAGATTCTGCAGGCCTATCTCTTCTTCCTCCTCCACAGCGTTTTGGGGCACATTTCTTAGGTAACGGTTGTGTGGTGCAGTGCCAGAGAGGGCATTCTTTCTGCGGCATTTCTCCAATGCATTGTCATCAGGAATACCTGTGAACAAGACCAGGATAGCACAAATGAAAGCTATGTATATTGCCCATTTGTGTTTTCATTTTTTTTATTATTATTATTTTACAGATTTGTACATGCATTGAATGTGTAATGTCTTGATTAGAGACAATCCACATTTTTTAAAGTTATCAGAGTTATAAATGACCCATATATGAATTGTATAGACATGACCATATTATAATCATTAAGTCATTAGAATTCCAAGACAAAATATATCTTCCAGTATGTTGCCAAGGCCTCTCTTTAAAGAGAGCTATAGCAAAGTCCTTAAGAAATGTGGTATTTTTACCCGAAATTTAAATGTTATTGAAATTTGTAACAGATCAGAAAAAAGCATTATTGATAAGGATAATGATCAATAGTGTATGTGGTCAACACACTGTGGATGGTTAACAGAACAAACGAAATGCTGCAATAAAATCTCTTAATGTAAGCACAAATTAGGCATGGTCTCTGGCCAGTTACTACTTCAAAATCTGAGATCATAAGATTTGCTTTAGGGCATCAATTCCCTCTCATATTTTTCAGCATTGCCTACAAGGGAGATTAGTGAGGAGAATAGAGTAGACAAAGTTGAATGACACATTTTGATTTTTCAAAAACACATAACCGAATGCAAAACTTTGCAACCAAGTCTACTCCATCCCAACAATCTATGATTAACCTATTCAATGCAGAATCCGTCATTCAGTCAACCTTTAAAGATCATGTTAATTTAATTATTCACTGCAACTAAACATAAAACAAATAAACGACTGTATATTGAACATTGACAGTTCAGAATAAATAAATTGGGTTTAATGATTTTGTCATGTGAATGCTCAACTACAGTCATATAAAAAACATGTTGTTATTACGATGTAATTATTTGAACATTTCTAAAACATTCAGAAAAGTCTTCAGACAAAAATATCCAGCACATTTCTTTTACATTTTGGAACACTAGGCCTACTAAAAATTGTTTTTATTTCATCCCATGTTGGGACTGAGAATGATATTGCCATTTAGCAATAACATATGAAGCAGAAGAAAAGGTCAAGATACTACCACCACCTTTAGTTCCACTGTCAGATAGATTTAATATTCCTTACTACACTTGTCATTATTTGATTAATCATGGTCCTCAATTACTTAAAGGGATAGTTCACCAAAAATGTAAAATTCTCTCATCATTTACTCACCCTCATGCTGTCACAGGTTTCTAAAAAACTTTGTTTGTGTTTAGCAGAATAAAGAAAGTCATACACATCTGGGATGTCAGGAAGGCGAATAAATCATGAGAGAATTAAAATTTTTGGGTGAACTATACTTTAAGATTTTACTCACCAAATTTCATTGCCAAACTAGTTTGAACTATAGCCCCAGCATAGTAACGAGTAATGACCCTATTCACTTTTTATTGAACCTTAAACTGAAAATCAAATTCTCTCTACACTTGCTTCAAATGAAACAAAAATACACATTTAGACATGTCACACTACCCCGCCATTCACTGACTGACACTTGTGCAGAAACACAGAAGTGTGTGTGAGAAAACTGTAAAGAAAGATTAAATAGCTTCGAACACATTACTTGCTTGACACCCACCACCACCTTTCCCCTCATAATTGTGATGCATTCATTCATATTTCATGTGAAATGCTTTTATTGTGATTAGTCTTGTAAATAGATTGAGATTTCTTTATTCTTTTCGCGTGTTCATTTACATTTATATTGAATTAGCGTATGGGATAGAGGCTCAGAAGAGAGAAAAGAGAGGCTGATTATGCAAGCAGATTATGGGCACATCTTGTGGCTATTGTGTTGTGTAATTAAAGGGGAGAGATGAGAAGAAAAGGGACAGATGCTGCTTCTCAAACTACCGGACCTTTTTTCATCTCCGGAAAAGACCCCCCCCCCATGCATTTAATTGTCAAGCCTTTACCAAATCTCTTGTTGTCATGCAAGGCCCTTGTGTTTGAGCTTTGAGAGAGGGATCAACATAACCTGAACCACAACAAGCAGTTGCATTCTGTGACATTGGGAAATGTTTACTATGTATCCTTTACAACAGGGGTTTCAAACTACTACTGTTTTGGTTTGGCCTTTAATGTCATCCAGTAGTTCTCAGTTTTATGAATTTTTCAACATTACTTATTACAGGCCTAAAACAGCAGTTACAACCAGAAACAAAACTGCATGCTCACATCTAAAAGGCTTTGCTTAATGATCGAGTAGCCTGCCTTGGTCAAAATGTCTCTTTTGAAAACTACAAAAAGGTAGACCTAGAATTCTGACAGTTTCAGGAAAAACTGAAAGAAGTCAGAGTTATTTTAGTATAATGGGATTGCCACCTGTCAAATCTGCAAGCAGAAAATTGCAGTTTTCAAGGAACGCAATCTCAGGCATAATTACACCACTATACATGCAGAGCAGTATGCTAGGTGAGAGAGATGAGTCACTCAACTCCAAAAAGGTCTGTCCATGCATCAATAACGTCTAGGTTAAGAATGTAACCTCTGTTCCCTGATGGAGGGAACGAGACGTTGTGTCGAAGAAGCGACACTAGGGGTCTCTCTTGAGAGCCTTTTGCATCTCTGATATATGAGAAAAGGCCAATGAGAAATTGGCAGACAGAATTTGCATGTCCTGCCCCTGGACATACGGGTATAAAGGGAGGAAAATGCATCTGTTTCATTCAGGATTTTTCTGAGGAGCCGACAATGAGGTGGCTCGTTTCAGCGACGTGGCCGGGAGGACACAAAGTCTCGTTCCATTCATGCCATGTGCTGAGCCGTGTACGTGTACTGCTGACACAGGAGCGGGCCAAAGTGACCAACTGTGCCAGGCTGCATGTACCCTTCCCCAATGCCCCATAAAATCGTCAAAGCCTTCTGGTTCTTTACCCCCGACAGGGGGGGAACAAGGCGACATGCCAAGCATGGGAGCAGGCCGCGCCAGCTGCGCCTTTTCTCTCTCTATGGGGCCATTTTAACGCTATCATACACACTCGAGAAGGCGATCTTTCCCAGTTTTCCTGTTCTTTCAGGGGGGAAAGACCCTGTGGAGACCACAACTGCCCAGACTGGGGAGGTAAAGAGTGGTGAAATACATCACGTGGGCTTTTAGGTCACATGTCAAGAATACCTCATTGTGAGGGAGGAGTTGCTACAAACATAGCGACCGGGGGTCCGTGAGGACTGCCTAAGGGGGACGTGGGTCCACTCGCAAGCGGACCGTACAACGGTAAATACGCACAGGGGGAAAAGTCCACATGGGAGAACGTCCTGTGGAGCACCTATTACAGTACAGGGTAAATTGAGTACCCGCATTGGTCTTGGTCGGTGAATTCCTCCACTGAATTCGCGGACCAGAGGGCTCGGGAGGATTCATCCAGGGAGCCAAGTTCATGGGATCTCTTGGGGTAAAGGCGCACTGTATTACCTCAGTGGAGGGAAAGGGCGCTATGTGCATGCGGTCCACCCGGCCAGTTTGTCAGCGTGTACCGAGTTCTACTGGCTCGGATCTGAGAAAACACAGGACGAAACCGACTCAACCCTGAGATTGTAAAATCTCGCGAAGGTATTGGGTGCTGCCCAACCCGCTGCTCTGCATATGTCTACTAGGGAGGTGCCCCTGGCCAGTGCCCATGAGGACGCAACACTTTTTGTTGAGTGTGCTCGGACCTGCAGGGGGGGGGAGGTGGGGGAGACAGCGTTCCCTTTCCGCTGTCCACCAAAGCAGACAAAGAGCTGCTCAGAACGTCTATAGCTCTGCGTGCGGTCCAAGTAGATATGCAAAGCACGTACCGGACATGGCAACGAAGGGGCTGGGCCTGCCTCCTCTCGGGGAAGCGCTTGCAGGTTCACTACCTGGTCCCTGAAGGCAGTGGTGGGAACCTTGGGCATGTAGCCCGGTCGCGGTCTTAGGATCACGTCAGTGTCTGCCGGACTGAACTCCAGGCACGTATCGCTGACAGAGAACCCTTTTGATGGAAGCGAGCACGATCAGGAGGGCCGTCTTCAAGGAGAGGGCCCTGAGTCCAACTGATTCTAGTGGCTCGAAAGGGGGGTCTCTGAAGGCCCGAGAGGACCACTGAGAGATCCCAGGAGGGGAACAGGCTTGGCCGGGAGGGTTTTAACCTCCGGGCGCCTCTTAGAAACCTGATAACTAAGTCGTGCTTACCCAAAGACTTGACGTCTACTGTGTCGTGGTGGGCTGCGATAGCAGCTACATACACCTTCAAGGTGGAGGGGGACAGCCTCCCCTCCAACCTCTCCTGCAGGAATTAAAGCACTGACCTAACTGCACACCTCTGTGGGTCTTCAGCCTAGGAAGAACACCAATTTGCGAACAAGCGCCACTTCAGGGCGTAAAGTTGCCTGGTAGAAGGGGCTCTGGCTTGGTTGATCGTGTCTATGACAGCAGGTGGTAGATCAGCTAGATCTTCCGCATCCCGTCAAGGGGCCAGACGTGAAAGTTCCAGAGCTCTGGGTGCGGATGCTAGAGCGTGCCCCGTCCCTGAGAAAGAAGGTCCTCCCTCAGGGGGAATTGGGCTGTCACGAGGAGTACGAGATCCGAGAACCAAGTCCAAGTGGGCCAATAGGGAGCCACAAGAATGTTACCCCGTCCTCCCTGACCTTGCAAGCACCTGTGCAAGTAGGCTCACTGGGGGAAATGCGTACTTGCACAACCCCGCGGGCCAGCTGTGTGCCAGCGCGTCTGCCCCGAGGGGAGCCTCCGGCATACCAGAGCGGGCAGTGGGAGGTTTCTCGGGAGGAAAAACAGATCTACCTGGGCCTTGCCGAACTGTTCCCAAAACAGCTGGACCGACTGGGGGTGAAGCCTCCACTCTCCACTGGGCAAGCGTTGTCGTGATAGCACGTCCGCTACCACCTTGAGGTTGCCTGGGATGTGAGTGGCACACAGCGACTTGAGTCGCAGTTGATGTGCCAGCGCTGCGGGCCCCTTTCCAATGGCCCGCAGCTGCGTGCCCGTTGCACACGGTGCCCCAACCCAATTTGGAGGCGTCTGTGGTGACCAGAAAGCGTCAGGACACCTGCTGCAATGGGACTCCTGTCTGTAGAAAGCAGAGGTTTGTCCAGGGTTTGAAAGCTTGGCGGTAGGCGGGGGTGATCAACACGGTGCGTGCCGTGGCGCAATGCTCGTCTCAGTGACTTGAGTCTGGAGTGGTCTGCTTACCAGCTCCGGAGAAAACATCTTGGTCCCTGGGTCATCCGTCTCAGGAACGCTTGGGAGCCTTCAGGGTCCTCGAAGGGGTTTGTGAGACGGGGGCGTGCGCTTCCTGCAGGGTTCTCGACGCTGGGGCTGAGAGCTGGGCCCGGGTTGAGGTGGAGCTGTGTGTTTCTTAGGCGCGCAGGGGAACGCCCTCAGCGGGCAGACGGGCGCGGCCTGTGCTGGAGGTGCGGCGGGGCATGATGTGAGAAATGGCCTCCGTCTGCTTTTTCACCGCTGAGAACTGCTGGGCAAAGTCCTCTACAGTGTCGCCGAAAAGGCCAAACTGGGAGACAGGTGCATCGAGGAAGTGTGTTTTGTCCACTTTGTGCATCTCGACCATTTTCAGCCACAGATGTCGTTCCTGAACCACAAGAGTGGCCATCGCCTGCCCGAGTGACCACGCTGTGACCTTCGTGGCCCTGAGGGCTCAGGACTACCCAAGTGGAGATCTTTAAGAGTCTTGGCCTGGTGGACTTGCAGGAGGGCCATGGCATGCAGGGCGGAAGCGACCTGTCCGGTGGTGCTGTAGGCTTTGGAGGTCAATGAAGACGTCATCCTACAGGCTTTGGAGGGGAGCACAGGGCCAGCTGGCGGCGTTCTCGGGGGACAGGTGGATCTCAACTGCTCTGTCCACCTGGGGGACCGGCGTGTACCCGTGGGCCGCTCCGCCATTGAGAGTAGTGCGAGCGAATGAGCAAAAGGCACGGTGACAGGTGGAGAAGGGTGTTCTCCACGAACTTGCGGAACCAATCATCCAGCCACGAAGGCTGTGGGGAGGACGGAGGGTTCCAGTCCAGCCCCAAGCTAACGGCGGCTCGGGCAAGCATGTCGGACATCTGGGCGTCAGCCTCAGACTGGTCATGCTGGCCCGAAGGTGGCAGCCCAGTTGAGTCATCCGCGTCAGACGCCAGACCACTCTCCGATGCAGCGGCGAGCTCATCCGGCTCGGGGGTCTCAAGAGGATAGGCAAGCTGGCCGTGAGGCGAGCCGCTGTTACCTCGAGCCCGGACGGAAGTCAACGAGTGCTTCGGGGGGGGTGGGTCGCGGGGACGCACCCGACGAAAACGCATCCGCTGCCATCCCCAAATCGCCTCCATCGCCTGCTGGGTCGTCCTCAATCCCGTGGGAATAAGGAGCGACACAGGGGGCGGCTGGAGTGGCATTCCATCTGAGGAACGAAAGCCATGACCGCAACGTTGCCATGGTCATGTTCTCGCAATGAGAACATGAACCATCCACAAACGCTGCCTCGGTGTGATCGCTGCCCAGACACACGAGACAGCGCCTGTGGCCATCAGGAGCGGACAGCACTCTACCGCATCCAGGAACTACACAGGAACAGAAAGGCATCTTTATAAAGACGCGTCCTGAAAAGGACGTTCAACGGCAGCTGTGTATATGCTCTTTTAGAGGAAATAACTCTTTTAGAAAAATAACTCTTTTAACTGCGCTGTCAAAGCGCCCAGGGGCAAAGCTGCACTGCCGTACAGAGCAGTAGAAAGCCGCTGATATGCGCAGTAGATCCAACAGCAATCGCTCAGATATGGGAGGAACAGTGTGTGACTCGCAGCTCGCTGCTTACACAACCGGTCGGCTCCGAAGAAAATTTCTTCAAGAAAAATGAAAAAGATGCATTTCCCTCCCTTTATACCCGTATTTCCGGGGGTGGGACATGCAAATTCTCTCTGCCAATTTCTCATTGGCCTTTTCTCATAGATCAGAGATGCAAAGGCTCTCAAGAGAGACACCTAGTGTCGCTTCTTCGACACAACATTGCAGTGAGCGACAGACGGGGAACTGTAAATTCATGGTTGTACTTGTTGAAAGACACTTGTACTTGTTGTAACTGTTCAAATGGCTCCTGAAGGAGAACATCACCTGGCTAGTGGCCTGAAGGTAAAATGTGAGTCTCCCTGCTCTCTTGTTAATCTGACCTGCAGATTTTGTTTGTGTAGTACCAATCAGAGCCAAAAGAAATGTGTCATGTGTTTCTAACATGAGCCTGTTTCTTCCCTGGTGGAGGGAAAGAAAAAACAACAACACATAAAGTATCAGTAGAGGGGGAAATGGCAAGAGACTGACACATAAAATGAAAAAGGGAGAATGTGAGAAAAGGGAAAGAGCACAAAGCATAACAAGCCTGGTCAAACTGAGACACAAGCAGCATACGCAAAACTTGATTTCCCACACGTATGATTGGAGGTGTTATTATCGTGAGGTCACTGTGGCGACCTCGTAAATTTGTAGTCTATTAGCAAAGGTGGACGTCCTTACAAACACTCGCACTCAGAAGCTTCTCTAAAATGCATCCAAGCAAATCATGGTGTCTAAATCCCCGTCAGGGGATGGTACGCAGAATATATGTGTCCCACCACTCACTGGCTCTCAGCAGAGTAAAAACCTCCAGCGTTAAGGTTTCTCTTTCTCGTCGAGCTTTGAATAATAAGCAGTGTTTACCCATCTGTGAAAGGCAGGGGTAGAGATCATATCTAGCTTTTTAAATAAAGGAGGAAATAAGAAATGCAATAGGGAGTTGTTTGCAAGCCTAGTGTTTTTAAGGAGAGGGATTCAAGGTTGCTTTTTGCAGATCAGTATATTTGGGGGGAGGATTCTAATCCATTATCATTTAATTACTTTGAGTGAAAAAAAATATTTTGGTATAACAATTAAAGAAATTAAATAATTGTAATCTTTTAATACCTGTAAAGACATGATTGTTTCTTTCAAAGTTACATTAAAAGATGTTTCCTTTTACTCTCCAGGTTTTCTTTTGCTTTATTTACAAGGCATGTATAAGTGTTTTGGCCAAAATATTTCATATACAGACTGATTTCACTGTGAATTCGAAAACAGTAGGTTTACAGTTCTTGAGCTAAACTCGGTCTGTGCTTACCGAAAATCGAATCACAGCTGCCAGTGGATGAATTGGGAAGTGTTTTTTGCAAATAAGGGCATGTGTGAGTTTCAGTTTCTGGGTGAAACTGGAAAATGGAAAAAGAAGTGCTAAAAGCGAGTTGTTTTTAGTTGTAAATGATGTAATACAGTAAAGAGTAATGCAAATTGTATTTACTCTACACCAACCCAAACCCCAACCCTAAACCTAACCATCAGTGGAGTAAAAATGTATACTTAGAGGGAAAATGAAACCTCTGAATCGCATTCGTCACTAATCGTCACTGATTGTGCAAATGCAATTACTTCCTGGTTTCAATACAGGACGAGAACCAGGGTGTCTGATGCAGCTGACCAACATCAAATTTATATCGATGATGGTAAAAAAATTATTAAATAATATTTAAAAAAATACAAATGTCTGATGGTTGATGCAAGGGTACTGAAACATTCGGTAGCAACATGTTCAGCAAGGCACTTTCCACACTGTTCTAACATTCTGATAGCATCACAGCAGGCACTAACAGAAGCCCAGAGCTGGTTGCATGCGTTGCTCTTCTATCTCTCCTATCTTACCATCTTTCATAAACCCTGTTGAGGACAGAAATAAAATGCAGGGAAAAACAATCTTCATCTGCCTCGGATGCTTTCAGCTTCTGTTTTCATCACAAATGTGGATCATTTTGACACCTGGATATCGCTTCTATTTTCAGGAAGTTGGCATGGAACTTGTGGCTTATGAACAAGCACCTCAGCTGGTGGGGGACACTGTTGAATTCCAATATCAAATAGCACTAAAACAACCCCACCCAACCTCTCATTACCACACTTGAACAGTCACAGACCAGACTTATTACACTCCACTGAATGCCTGTATAAATAATGCCTAATGTCTGTCTACTATTTATTGCATCTCATAATGCACATATGCCACTTTTTACTACATCTGTATAAAGGTCTCAGTAGCCTAATATGCAAAAATGTGTACACACTATTTTTTTATGTCTCAGTTTACACAGTATGCATAGATCTAGTATATACTGTATTTAAATTGTTCATTGTGTAGCCTAAATTATTTTCGCCTGTTAATGCAACTGCAGTGAAAGTACAAAGTGTTTCACTCATCTTCACACTCATGAATATGGTGGAGTGAGAGTAAAAAAGATCTGATTTGATAATCAGCTAAATTTAAGTAGGAGGCCCTAAACATAGTTGTATGAATATGTCTCAAGCCCAATCAGAAGTGTTTTTGTGTGTAAACCAAAAAATACACCCAGCATACACCTGTGACCTGTCAATAGGCTACTGTCTTGTTGCTCTTTAGCTCTCAACATTAACCAAAAAATGCCTACTACATTTATTTCATACATGCCTTAATTAATATGTAATTAAACAACTACAATGGCCTTGTTATTTTATAAATGAGAATACACATTTGCAAAATGAACTTAAGCCTAATTTTTATAGTACACAATTGTCATCACAAAATATTTACATCTGTTACCTAGTCATACTGATGTATAAGTTCTGTTATTTGTGTCAAATCTCATCTACAAAGACATTCAAATAAAACCTGTTGTAACCACTGATCTATATATAATACTGGATTGCTTATGACGTCACAACAGTGAAGCTACTGCACCGCCATCTTGGTATTCCCTAACATTCTGTATTCCTATGGGTCTCAATGGGAAATCGTCTGTTTTGGTGAGTAATTTTTACCTATCCAGTCACATAAAAAAAAATTTTAAGTCTGCATACACTGCATCACAATGCAATCTTCTTAAATATGTAATTAATTATTTATTTTGACTTTTTCCCCCTGCTTACTCTAAGTGTGAGCGTGTTATGTTACTCTTTATTGCAGCAGCATTACGTTCAGCGGCGCATGCGTAACTTCAATAGAAACAAGTTTAAGAAACTGAGGTAAGATGTCAGTAGACATTTTCAAACATATGTTTTGCAGGCTTTAAAGTTTTTATTCTGAATACATAATTATGCTTTGTAGCTTTTGTTTACGGTGAACGTGCATTGTGGTAATTTTCTTAGGCTAAATTAATATTAGCTATGCAGCTAACGTTAATTTAGGAAAATAACCACAATGAATAACAGTACTATATCTCACCAAGTTAGCTTTTTTGGTGAAGTTGAATATCTACTTGCAGATCAACACCGGTTATGATGAATATAATGTGGGCTTGCATTAATTCTCTGTGTGTAATTTGTATTTTTTCAGTGCAGGCCTGAATACGGCCCAGCTCACGGGCATCATTTCTAAAGTGATCAATTGGAATTGACGAGGAACAGGGCTGGACTGGTAATCTGGCATACCAGGCATTTTCCCGGTGGACCGACGCACTTTGGGGCCTAGCGTGCCGCTGTGTCGGCCACGATATAGTTAAAATGAGCCACCGCGTTAGCGATTTGTTACGGTTGATGTTCAAACCTTGTTTGCTCACGTAACTGTCACTGCGGACGTCACAAGAGCAGCTCTCTTGAGAGACATATTTTGATAATTAAAATATTATTTTTATTATTTAAAATTGTATACTTTTATTTTTGACTGTCATTCATATGTTTTTGAAGCCTGAAAAGGAAATCATATCCTTATTTTATTAGATGACCCAAGCTAAATTTGTATAAAAGACTTAGTAAATTTGTATGGTAATTAATCGTCATATTCATGAAACACCTAAAACAGGCGATTGATTATCATAATCAATGAACGGCTGGCTTTCTGGTGCAGTCAAAACAATCTGGAGCTGAACACGCTCAAAAGAGTGGAGATGATTGTGGACTTTAGGAGGAACACCCCAACATTGTCCCCCCTCACCATTCTAAACAGCACTGTGGCAGCAGTGGAGTCATTCAGGTTCCTGTGCACTACCATCTCACAGGACCTGAAGTGGGAGATACACATTGACTCCATTGTGAAAAAGGCCCAGCAGAGGTTGTACTTCCTTCGCCAGCTGAGGAAGTTCAACCTGCCACCAGTGCTGCTGAAACAGTTCTACTCAGCAGTCATTGAGTCTGTCCTCTGCACTTCAATAACTGTCTGGTTTGGTGCAGCTACGAAATCAGACATCAGAAGACTACAAAGGACAGTTCGGTCTGCTGAGAGGATTATTGGTTGCCCCCTGCCCCCTTCAAGAACTATACACTTCCAGAGTGAGGAAAAAGGCTGGTAAAATCACTCTGGACCCCACTCACCCTGCCCACTACCTTTTTGAACTGTTGCCTTCTGGCCGGCGCTTCAGAGCACTGAACACCAGAACCGTCAGACACAGGAACAGTTTTTTCCCCCAGGCCATCCATCTAATGAACAATTAAATTGCCCCATTGAGCAATAATTATGTGCAATACACAGTTTAATTTTAATTTTAATTTATATTATCCAACATATCCACTTCTGCCATTACTTACATTGCTCTGTACATAATATACAGGTTTTTGTTCTTTATATAACAGATTGTATTAGATTTGCACTACGTGTGTGTGTATGTGGGTATGTATGAAGGTGAGTGTATGTACGTATATGTATAATTATTTATTTTGTGTTCTTTTTTGTTTTTAATTACCTATGTCTTGCTGCTGTTTTTGGTATTGTTTGTATTGTTGTTGACTGGAAGCTCCTGTCACCTAGACAAATTCCTTGTATGTGTAAGCATACTTGGCAATAAAGCTGATTCTGATTCTGATAATCACAATTATTTGTTTTACAATTAATTGTCTGCCAAATTTCACAGTCATGACCCCTAATTTTCATTATTAGATTCCTACCTATTGTTTTGTTAAAAATGTGTATGAAATTTCAAACAGTGACAACATCTGGTATCATTATTAAAAATGCGATTTCATGATGTCATATAAATGGATAAAATGTGAAATTCTTACATTTTTAAAAAGCTAAAACAATATTAAAATCATAAAGGAAAATCTAAAAAAAAATTGCAATATACTATATTGCGTGAATATATATGAAGTCCCCACCCCCCTCAGTTTGCTTAATATATTTTTTTAGTTATATTATGCTTACATGTAGTCAAAAATCTGGCGAGTAAAAACAAAAATATATTAGCCAATGATGCTGCTTTCTCCAACATGATAGTAGAGGGTTGAAAGGGTCTACTTAAATGTACTAAAACTGCAAAATGCTGAATTTTAAATACTATTAATACATGCGGATTAATGCAGACAGCACAAAATTTACTGATAAAACTAAAATTGCCAATCAGAATTGAGTAATTACAATGATTCGTATTTTGTGTGGCCAAATGAGAAATGGGGGGTTCGGTTCGCTGGGGTTGCAGCCTTCTTTTTTGTCCTTTGCTGATCACATGCCTGTGTGTTGAAATTTGACACTGGGCAACACATCCTGAAAACTGCACTGTTTGAACGGTTTCATGCTGAAGAGATGCTTAAATGTAAGGTTTTTTCTCTCTCGTAAATGTTAACATCATAATGTATGTTGAAATGATTTATGCCTGTCATGCAAAACATGAGCTCATTGATGTCATAAAATATCAGTCTGCTTTTTTTATTCCATCAGTTACACCTGCTCCGAGTCTTCTGTAAATATTTAGTTTATACGTAGGATTTAATAGTAGTGCGTAAATTGTGACTTAGTGCCCATTTATGCCACAACTAGGCTGTGTTTAAACTTTCGTATAGCTGGTGCAGCCAGCCCCTGATCTTTATATCAAACTTTTCATTTTTCTTCTTTTTTGCAGTACAAGCTTGCCCAGTTTTTCTAAGCCGTTTGGATTGTGATGCAGCACGTTTCCTTGGCAATGATGCGGAGCATGATGTTAGTGCAGCTTTCTGCAATGCACTTTGAGTATGAAGATTTGATTGTTGTATAGTTCTAGGTTGAACGTGTGCCTCAAGTTCTTTGAATGCAGAACCACCATGGAGTTCCAGAACCTTAAATAAATATGTTTGATTTCCTTTAGTGTCCATCAATAAACCTATTTCTGATTATGATTTAAAAGATCAGGGGATTGTTGAAATAATTAAATGTTCTTTAATGTACCATTAAATGTACCAAGCTGGTACATATTCCAGAAATGAATGCAAATGGATAATTCCATTAAGTAAATTTAAATAAATGTATGTATATTTACACACACACACACACACACAAACACATAGGCCTACTGCATATTAAATTGTGTGTGTATATACTATAGGGCCTAGGCCTACTACATTTTTATATTTGATTCTTCAAGATTTATATACACTTTGGTGTTGTATTTTTAATGTTGATTATTAAATATTATGATCGTTATGCCCACTCTACATGGGGATAACGACTAATTGGTGCTTAATAGGTACGTAGTCTGTATAAATTACAAGTGAGTGTTGTTTCGCGGTTAAACGCCGCACATGCCGCGATGCCCTCTGTCGGTAGGGAATAGTAAGATGGCCGCCAGAGCACTTCCGGTACCTTCACCTACTGCAGGCAATTTAGATTTCTATGAGCAATCCAGTTATATCAGTGGCTGTAACCCAGCAAACACAGAACGTTCCCCTAACTTCAGCATATCGTTCCCGGTTTTTTTTTTTTTTTTTTTCTTTTTTCAATTCCTAACTTTCTAGGAACATTCTTTTTTGATTATATATATTTTTAAACCATAAACTATCGTTCCCAGATCGTTTTGGGGACTAAAATTGGTTAAGAAACAGTCATTCATCTTTCCTGCACATCTATGTGTCCTGACGTCATAAGAATATCGAAGAAATGGCGCCCTCTCGCGATGTAAAAGTAGTTGATTGGCATTTGGCGGACAACTTGTAGTCAAGCAGATGTATTCTGGAGTAAATAACAGCGTCCCAGAAAGGGTAATAAGCCATTTAAACACACGTTCATCATTAGCGAATCAAATATATTTTGGGTTATATACTAAAGGACCTTTTTCACACTCAGGGTTTTTGGACATGGAAGTAAACAATTTCAGGGTAAACTTCAACAGCGGTAAATAGGAGAGCACAGCTAATCTTATTTTCACTTACTCATTTGCTCCAAGAGCAAAAGGAAAACCCCACTATTACTTTTGAATGACTGTCCAGATGAGGAAAAAATAGAGAGCGGTGGATTAAGACAGTCAGGTTGGAGAAGATGCCAACTGTAACTCTCTCAGCAGCTGTAATAGAAAACTCCTCGCAGCTGTGGTAATTCCAGGTTAATGTAACACAAAACATAGCTTTATAAACTTACACTCAATATTTAAAAAAAATTACCTTGTAAAAAGTTTGCTAGATTTACGCTGCAAAATAAACGTCTATTAACCCACGAAAAAGCTATTCCTGTAATAAACGGCAGGAGGCGCCAGTGTAGGCTACGATTTTTTTAGTTTTCAGTTTATTCCCCCACACGGACGTAACAAAAGCAGGATTTCTTGTAATATTTACAGTATACCTGTCAACATGTGGGTACCAAAATCCGGGAGACTTCTGAGCTGAGGCATGCTAAATACATACAAATTGTGCCGTTGTGATTTAATGTGCTGAGTAACGCCATTTTTCCAACCATGTCTGATATTAAAATCAGTGCGACACACTTTGCAAAAGGCGCGGGCATTGTCGATATGGCTTCGAGATATGAAATTAAATGATTCCGTCCAGCTGTTGTTAAATTTATATGTTTTTTTTTTTTTTTTTTTTTTTGGCCGAAGCACCACCTGAGTCTCCTCCTCTCATCTACCAGTGATGCTAGATTCAACTTCCCGCATCTACTACCTGTGCAGTATACCTACTGTGTTGTAGATTGCCATGTTGAGGTCACAAATGGTTTGAAATTTGTATGATGTGTCGATTGTGTGAGTAGGATGCGTTTCATACAAGATCTGGCAACTGGACAACCTTGGAATAATATTGATGTGATTATTCATATAACGAGGTTTGGGCCATACAAATTACGGGAGTTTCCCGGGAGAAATTACAAAACGGAAGGGGGGCGGGAGATGGGTGTGAAATACGGGAGACTCCCGGGAAAAACGGAAGTGTTGACAGGTATGATACAGCTTGAATGACCTCCATTGGAATTCAGTGTCTAGCTAGATTAACATATCCCCCCATTAAACTGATCAACATTGTTACACATTTACATTTGGCTTTATAGTTTTACAGAGACTGCACATAAATTACTGTCATATTAATGTTACGCATTTTCAATATAATTAATAATACAAATATTATTTTAAAAAGAGGATATCTGGAGCAGTAAATCTTAACTGTTATTGGTTAATGTTCTTTACCGTCATATTAGATCAATGTCTAATGCATGACTTTCAGTAATGTTTTATTTTTTTTACTGGTAGATTTGGCTTAGTTTACCTGTTAATATTTTCAACAACCTGACTGTTTTAAGTTATATGTTAAGTAACTTGTTGAATTCAAGTTTAGAACAGATGGGGTTGCTGTATTGGTCCGGCAGTATTCATTCAATTGTTTTCAATAAATATGCCTGTTAAATATTCGCTAACGTTGATTCAGTGAATGTGTGTCATATTCTATATTACTGTACAATGATCTTAATGCAAGGCGAGAACATTGCAGATAAATGCTCCTTTTCAGTGGAATTTAGCTTCGGATTTGGAGTAGATTAAATATTTTAAATTGGTCGCTTACTTTTTTCTTTTTTTTTTTTTACTGTTTTCTGAAGGTTGGCTTCTTTTTAGACTAGTTGACTTCAACATTTCCGTTTAAACGTCAGTGAAATTAGTCATTCAGCACATCCCTACTTTCGATTAGAATTTGCCCAATGACTCATTTGATGTCCCTCCTTCGATATTCCAGTTTTTATGGATTGTTTGTATTTTATATTTTTTCAATCGTATGTCCACATATGTTTAACACATACCCAATATAAACACTATTTCAGTTATGTTGGTTTAAACTGCATCCAAGTTGTACTGTGAAGTTCGTACAAGTTCAGAAGTCGTAATTGTACGGAAGCCCTGAACAGCAAGGTGGAGAAAAATGGTGGGGGAAAAAATTGTGTCTCTCCTGAACCTAAGTCTTAAAATGTATTCTCTCTTCAATAATTCTTTTTTTTCTCTCTTCAAAAAAAATACATGCGGTACGAACCTTCGCCACCAGGTGCCACTATCAGTAAACATGTAATCTTACGAGTTAAACGCTTTCTCTATTGCTATATAGTTGAATAATACATTTATAATTTATTTAAGGGTTTGCAAACCTTAATCAAGACAAAATCTGGCATTCGTTGTCGTGTAACAACTGGAGTTCTTTTTTGTTTGAAATTGTTGGTCTTTCTAAACACTCGTTTGCTGTTCGCACAGTGTTACATGGTGGAAGCAAAGGAATGTATTGAGGAAAACAGGAAATATGGGGAAATTTGAAGTGTTTGGGGTAAATCTGGTAATGTTAATATTGTTATATTAACTTTATATAAGTAAAATTATATAAGTAATATAATTTTGAAACGAAAAGATAATTTATATATTAAATCCTCACTACTGAACGGGGATGTCGAAAAAAGACACCTTGTCTTTTTCCACATTGTGGTTCAGGGCTTCCGTAGTAATTGTGATGTAATGTGTGTTCAAGTGATTTTAGTTGGACAGAATGGGCTTGTTTCGCAATGTTTCATCTGAAAAAGCAGCACCATACAATGACATGTACATGTATTCACATACACACTTCTTAATAGATGTGTTTTACTTTATCATTCTTGTGTCGCTACATATACTAATGGGCAATGTTATTTTGTTGCATAAGCCGGTCACCTCATATAAACTAGCAAGCTTTATTCTTCATCAATAGCACAAAAATGACATTCAATATAAACTGTGCAGTCACCAATTTGATTGATTTTTGCCATGTTTCTTGAATTGACATGCCCCCATCTCCAAGAAAATCTCACTGGATTTAGTACTTTTTAGAAGAATATTTCAGCTCTGTAGGTCCATATAATGCAAGTGAATTGTGGCCAGAACTTTGAAGCTCCAAAAAGCACATAAAGGCAGCATGAAAGTAATCCATACGACTGCAGTGGTTTAATCAATGTCTTCTGAAGCAATTAAATTGGTCTGGGCTGAGAACAGACCAATATGTAACTCCTTTTTCCACTATAAATCTTGACAGGAGTCTCCGACCTTGGCTATCATGATTTCTAGCTCAATTACACTTCCAGTAGCACCATCTAGCACCTGATGCCAACTCGAACCATAAGACATGAGCAGGGTTGGGTAGTAACAAAATACAAGTAACTGGAATATGTATTTAAAATACAAAATATAAGTAACTGTATTCCACTACAGTTATAATTTAAGTAATTGGTATTTAGAATATAGTTACATTCAAAAAGTATTTTGATTACTGAAGAGATTACTTTGCATTTTATTGTTATTTTTTCATTTAATATTTAGTCCTTTCAGATGGAAAGCATGTAAACATATAAATGATGCAATCCAATGTGCATTTGAACAGCAGTGAAACACTTTCTTATGATGTGTCACATTCATACGAGCAGACGGAGAAGTTTGAAGTAAGTTTGGAGAGGAAGAAATAGAAATAAACCTTGTGTAATTCGTCATCTTTACGCTAAGCTAAAATGCTATTTCTAGCCATTTTACATGAACATGTTACCAGACATGATCATATTTTTCATCAAGAAAATTCACGTTAGATCCTAATTTATTTTTTCTAGTAAGACCTTTGAAATTAGGGCAAAAATCATATTCTTGATAATAATTTTTGAATTGTTTTCCTGTAAAAATATCTAAAAATCCTTAAAACAAGATCAATTTGATTAATCTTGTTTTAGAGTAATCAAACGAAATACATTAAAAATGACATTTTACAGCATGTATTCTGTAATCTGTAGTGTAATACATTTCAAAAGTAACCCTTCTGACTTCTGCAGTTAATCCAGGATGGACTTCAAAGACATTAGTCATTAAACTTACTGTTCATACAAAATCTTTGTTTAAACACTGACCCTTAACACTTAAATAAGTAATATTTACATTATATTCATGCTGTTAGTCACAGGGCAACTGGCCCCCACAGTGAGTCTGGTTTCTCCCAAGGTTATTTTTTCTCCATTAACCAACATCTTATGGAGTTTTGTATTCCTTGCCACAGTCACCTTTGGCATGCTCACTCGGGTTATAAATACAATTATTATTTAATCATATTACATATTTAATCAAACTAGATGATGATGAATTTAAGTCTTTATAGATATTACAGTTTCATTTTCTGTTAATGCATGATTTTCTGTAAAGCTGCATTGAAATGATGTGTGTTGTGAAAAGAGTTATACAAATAAATATGATTTGACTGGACATTATGCACTAGGAAATGTAACTGAGCTTAAAATCAGGATCGTGCTGAAAGACTGCAATGGCAAGATGTACAGTGAAAAAATATTTGCAATTTAGTTTGGTCTTGCCCAAAACTGACTGGATCACTTCAGAGACATTGAGTCTTATGTATTACATTTATGTATTAATGTGCTTTGTGGAGCTTCGAAGTTCTGGTCACCATTCACTTGCATTGTATCGACCTATAAAGCTGAAATATAATACTTTTACTTAATCATTTTTCTCACGAGTTACTTTTACTTGAGTCAATTTACCAAGAAGGTATCTTTACTTTTACTTAAGTATGAAGAAAGTATACTTTATACAATACTGATGATTAGAACAAGACTTTTGCTGCAGTGTTTATCACAAACACTATTATTATGGAGGGAATTTCCCCTGTCCCCCTCAAGGAAGTATCCACACAGTTGCTTTGGACTTACCTTAATGAGGGCATAAACAATCAACACATGACATACAGCATCATAAAACAATCACACAAAACTAACATTATTTTGTGTTTTGATTTCTCTCTCTCTCTCTCTCTCTCTCTCTCTCTCTCTCAAAACGCCTTTATTTTGACTTGATTTTTTATCTCAAACAGCTTAAATGATTTCTGGATTATTTCATACCAGGTAATTACATATTGTAAAACAGACTCCTAATACGAATAAAACATTTTTTATCAAACAATAGTGGAAATTATTTTGCATTTAACTAAAATGTTAAGCTTATTATTGTTGTTGTTTTGAAACTAAATATCTAATAACTTCAGTCCTCAAATAAATAGTTTCCTGAAAATGTTCATGGCCATATATGGAGGTTTGTGCATGTGTGCAAAATATAAAGTGAGCCTATATTCCTATTTTGAGATCTCATGGCTGTCCTTGCATTTCCTTATTTATGTGAATAAAACAAATATCAGCAATATTTAAAAATAAGGTTCCATTGGTTAACATTAGTTAACATGACCTATCAATAAACAATAATTTTACAGCATTTATTAATCTTGGTTCATGTTAGTTTCAACATCTTTTAAATTTAAAATGTGTTTATGTTGACATTATTTAAAGCTGCACTATGGAAGGTGTTTTGGCTAAAAATGAACATATTGCCATTATTGATTGAGTACATCAACAATCGGTGTTAAAAACAATGTTCTCACCTTACCCCGATTCACTACTGTAAGCCTATAAAAAAATATATATTTTGAGCTGGGGGCTTTGATTTGGTACAAAAGTGCTGGTTTATGGCGTTCATCTTGCGTCATTACGTCATGTCCACGCAAACAGGAAAGTAGTGTCGGCTGTAACCTGCTCCAGCTGGAGAAACTAACTACGCTGTTCAGCTCAGTTCAGTAACACTCACACAGTTCAGGACAGCATCATTTCAGTATAGATGGATGTTTATCTGTTATAGAGATAAATTCTATACCTGCTATAAAGCTTGGATGTGTTTTCTGGTAGGGTTGTTGAAGCTTATATTGCTTGTCATGCTTTTATGAATCGAACATTACTCATGAGTTAACCGATCTATGTTGTCCATTTAAGTTACTGTGACATGTTTAATACGTATGACTTCTGAAACTGAATATTTAAGCATATTTAAGTATTACAATTAAAAAAGTATATTTTATCCCCATCATTATTGAATCCACGTTTTATGTTTTTAGTTTACGTGTTATTGTGTGCATTGCATAGACATGCTATTGTAGTAACTGAGGCTGGACAGTATAGTATAAAAATAATAAAGCTTTCTTTTCTATCTACAGTCAGGTCCATAAATATTGGGACATCGACACAATTCTAATCTTTTGGCTCTATACACCACCACAATGGATTTGAAATGAAACGAACAAAATGTGCTTTAACTGCAGACTTTCAGCTTTAATTTGAGGGTATTTACATCCAAATCAGGTGAACGGTGTAGGAATTACAACAGTTTGTATATGTGCCTCCCACTTTTTAAGGGACCAAAATTAATGGGACAGTATGCTGCTCAGCTGTTCCATGGCCAGGTGTGTGTTATTCCCTCATTATCCCATTTATAAGGAGCAAATAAAAGGCCCAGAGTTCATTTCAAGTGTGCTATTTGCAGGCATGAAAACTCCTCACCTTTCGGCGAATTTCGCCGTTTTAAAAACAAAATGGGTCACCTACGTGACTTGTGCAGATCCGATGAAAAAATATTTGGGGGGGGTGTTCAGGTTGTGTGTGATGTATCTATAGTTACCATAAACTTCGCGGCTTTAAAAACCAATCATCATTCCTAATGCCGAAACCTGACAGCCAATCCGAGTCAGAGTACCTGCTATATCTCTATAGTTACCATAAACTTCGCGGCTTTAAATACCAATCATCATTCCTAATGCCGACTGACAGCCAATCCGAGTCAGACAGTACGGCAGAATTTTTTTCAAAGTCACACCGCGAATCTGACAACTGGACACCACACCGCAAGTCTGATAACTGGACACACTGCCGAACAAAGACAGTTCTGCACGTCGAAAAGCAAGCCTGAGGTAAGTTAGCTTACAATGTTATTTGCATTCTCTATGGGTTCCGGGAGGGCTCGCACTAACGTGCTTTCATACAGTACGTGACCTTAACTTGTGCAGCGATTGGTGGAAACAAATATACCTCTATTAATAATATTTAACGAAGTGACTTCCAATAATTTCCTCAGTGCATAACTTACTTGATTCCACAGACATATTCTCCATCTGTAAATGTTAGAAAGTTATGCAAATATTTCCATTTTGCGGTCATGAGTGGACGAGCCTTCAGCAGGCTAAACTTCCGTGAACGAGCATGCGCGCCGAACAGACGGAGCGCAATAGAATAGGAGCGCAATAATTCTGACTAAAATATACATTAACACTAAATAATAAATAGATTTTGC
The DNA here is from genome assembly GCF_025860055.1 of Xyrauchen texanus. Lineage (NCBI taxonomy): Eukaryota > Metazoa > Chordata > Actinopteri > Cypriniformes > Catostomidae > Xyrauchen > Xyrauchen texanus. The sequence continues at coordinate 37,769,580 of NC_068276.1, forward strand.
TAATATATTTGTTGTTGAATATTTGTTGTTGATGGTGAACATAAATGTGCTAGAGAATTTCAAACCTACAAGTGTATTTTTATGATATCAGTTTTGTTTTTATTTTCATTTTAAGTTTAGTAAATTTTACTACTTCTTTAAAAAGCATTATTTTGTTTTTAGATCGTAATGTTTGCAATGTTAGAGTGTAATGTGATTTGACCCCTTTTTGGATAGACTGAAAGGTTGCATTCACTGTTTGTTTTCATAGCCTTCAATATGAACATTGTTTGTAGGACAATATTTACCAGGATATGAAATAACTTTTTTTTGTTTAAATTAAATACAGATTAAAAAAAAAAGAAAAGAAAAAAAAGTTAAATACTGAGATTATACCATCGCCATTTAGCCCCAAAATTCAGATTTCTTTGGCAATTGCCCAGCCCTAACTTATGGCAAAATGCTGAATTTCCATTTTTAGCGAAGCAGTAGGCTAATGATAAATTAACAATTATCCGTTCTGCATTAATAATTCAATTTGTTTGAGCAGAAATGCTCCCTTGTGAGGACGGTTTTTACGGGCCCTTGAGATTCTGGTTCAGGCGAAAAAAATAATGTGTTTTGTGTAAATACTTGCCTCCACACATTAAAATGGCCCCCATATTTTGTATGTTTTATGTGTTACTATATTTTCAATTTATTCTTTGTGCAGCAAATGTGAAATGAATGAGAAAAATTAAAATGTGCTATATACAGTATATAAAGTCGATTGGATTGGATTTTTTTGCTGCCGTATTCTTCTCACCTTTTTTACCCCTGACCAGTTTTCATGCCTGTATTTGCATTTGGAATCTGTTGCTGTCAACTCTCAATATGAGATCCAAAGAGCTGTCACTATCAGTGAAGCAAGCCATCATTAGGCTGAAAAATCAAAACAAACCCATCAGAGAGATAGCAAAAACATTAGGTGTGGCCAAATCAACTGTTTGGAACATTCTTAAAAAGAAAGCACGCACCGGTGAGCTCAGCAACACCAAAAGACCCGGAAGACCACGGAAAACAACTGTGGTGGATGACCGAAGAATTCTTTCCCTGGTGAAGAAAACACCCTTCACAACAGTTGGCCAGTTCAAGAACACTCTCCAGGAGGTAGGTGTATGTGTGTCAAAGTCAACAATCAAGAGAAGACTTCACAGGAGTGAATACAGAGGGTTCACCACAAGATGTAAAATATTGGTGAGCCTCAAAAACAGGAAGGCCAGATTAGAGTTTGCCAAACAACATCTAAAAAAGCCTTCACAGTTCTGGACAGATGAGACAAAGATCAACTTGTACCAAAGTGATGGGAAGAGAAGAGTATGGAGAAGGAAAGGAACTGCTCATGATCCAAAGCATACCACCTCATCAGTGAAGCATGGTGGTGGTTGTGTCATGGCGTGGGCATGTATGGCTGCAAATGGAACTGGTTCTCTTGTATTTATTGATGATGTGACTGCTGACAAAAGCAGCAGGATGAATTCTGAAGTGTTTTGGGCAATATTATCTGCTCATATTCCGCCAAATGCTTCAGAACTCATTGGACGGCGCTTCAGAGTACAGATGGACAATGACCCGAAGCATACTGCGAAAGCAACCAAAGAGTTTTTAAGGGAAAGAAGTGGAATGTTATGCAATGGCCAAGTCAATCACCTGACCTGAATCCGATTGAGCATGCATTTCACTTGCTGAAGACAAAACTGAAGGGAAAATGCCCCAAGAACAAGCAGGAACTGAAGACAGTTGCAGTAGAGGCCTGGCAGAGCATCACCAGGGATGAAACCCAGCGTCTGGTGATGTCTATGTGTTCCAGACTTCAGGCTGTAATTGACTGCAAAGGATTTGCAACCAAGTATTAAAAAGTGAAAGTTTGATTTATGATTGTTAATCTGTCCCAAGCTGTCCCAATATTTATGGACCTGACTGTACCTCTTAAATTGAAAATTGTAGTACAATTCAAACACTTGAATAATCATATTAAGATCTACTGGTGGTGTCTGAGGAGAGTCCCCTGTTCTCTATATAAAGTACTTTGAGTGTAAAATTCATTAAAATATGTAAATAAGAGTGTTGTTTATCTTCATCAAAGCAAGAAATATTTCTGTTTCAAATTTTTAATCATATAACATAATATCAACATGAAAATAGCACGTTATCACACCGGCTCAAGTCATGTCCAGGTTAGCTCAAATTGGGAGATTCATCTGGCAGAAGAGCAGTGCCGACTGACATGACTGACGTAATGTATTCTTCTGCAAATTGCTTGCAATTTTAGGTTTCAACCACAGATGTCGCTAGAGAGCACAAAGTTATGTAGTGCAGCTGTAGATGAAATAACAATTAACAATTACATTTTTATTATCTAACATTATCAAAGATTAATAAATACTATAAAAAAATTAGTTAATGATACCTAATGGATTTCCTAATGTTAACAAATGTAACGTTATAAAGTGCTACCAAAATATCATCAGGGCAAATTATTATGAGTTTTACCACTGATGGCTTTTTGGCTACCAAGATAAATCACATGTATTGTGATTTGTTGATCTTAACATATGGCATGGATATTAAAGTTTGCTGATGAACCAATACAAATATTAGGGATGTCCCGATCAGATACCTATCGGTATCGCATCGATACTGACGTTTTTAGACGGATCGGGTATCGGTCCGACGAGTCCGACCCAAATCCGATACTCTGTGTTAGTCATGTTCGTTACTGTCAAGCTTAAAAAATGACATAAAAGAACTGTTAAAACACCATTAAAGCGGTTCATATGACTAGTGCATTTTATTCAAAGCCACTTGAAGCCACGTGATAGCTCTGTGAATTGCAATAGGCTGTGTTTAATAAGTAAACATATGTTCTTGCACGCGCAGCTTCAGCGCGGTAGTGAATGGCGCTTTTACACACACGCGCACGGCTATTTATAGCCTTCACCCGTGCACAATATTTGTGCGCTACAAACGAACATCTCAGATATAGATGCTCAGCAGTTCGGTTCACTTATAATATGGACTTAGAAAGGCTCTGGAGGTGCATTTAACCAGAATTTAATTAAGAAGCGAATTAAACTGTGAATAAAAAGGGTGAGGGTTTAAAAGTTAAAGCTGTCACGGGAGACTCACGGAGAGGCAGAGATATGAACTCAGTAGCAGGGTTTATTGAGCAGAGGATTGAAACAGTGATGTAAATATTGTGAGTAAATTCAGTTAAGCAGAGTGGCAAACAGCAGGTAAGTAATATCCAGACAGTATAGATATGATGAAAGAGATAACTCAAAACAATTTTATGATACATGCAGGCAATAATGAAGACACATGATTGACATAGTAGAAAGTTCTGGAGTCTCAGAAATACTATCGATGAGAACAGGCACAGAGTGAGAGAGAGAGAGAGAGTGTGTGTGTGTGTGTGTGTGTGTGTGTGTGTGTGTGTGTGTGTGTGTGTGTGTGTGTGTGTGTGTGTGTGTGTGTGTGTGTGTGTGTGTGTGTGTGTGTGTGTGTGTGTGTGCGCGCAAGAAAGCGGGGTATTTATTTATGCAGTCATTGATTAGCCACTAATGATATGCAGGTGCGTGTAATCAGAACTCAGGGAGTGCCAGTATGCTAGTTAATAATAAAGTGTTTCTTAAGCTATACATTTATATTGAAATAATGTGTAGTTAACACATTAACTCTTTACATAGCCTATTAAAGAGTACACCCAATTATTTCCACACAATACTGTAAAGATATTATAAACTGATTATGTAAAAAAACAACACTGTATCGGATCGGGATCGGTATCGGCCAATGCTGAGATTTCCGATATCGGAATCGGATCGGAAGTGGAAAAAGTGGTATCGGGACATCCCTAACAAATATCAGCTGAAAAATTGGTTATGTGCTCATGCTTGTGTGGATATTTTAGAGGCTGGCACTAACAATAAGGTGAAAGCAGATGGAAGAGCAATGTTGAACTCTATTTATTTTTGTGAGAGCTGGGATGAAACACATGTGAAGCACATACAGCAGCCAAGCAAATGTAGAGGCAATTGTGTTTCAGGAAACCACCTCAAAAATAAAGAAAAGAAAAAGTGCAACATTCCAAAATGTTAAAAGTGAGATTTATTGATTCTGAAACTTTGTCTATCTTCTCTTATTATTCTTTAAAAAAAAATACCTGCATATAAAGTCTTTTTATATATTCTAAATATTGTACAGTCTCAGGTTAAGCAACAGTTAGGCAAGAAGCCAAAATGAGAAACAAAACAAAAAAACTAATAGAACTAAACTAATATCATGAACAAATGGTAATTACTAACATTAGTTATAAGATATTAAATATTAAGTGTGGAGAGGTTAAGACTTCAACAGTTTAATTGAACAGTAGATCAGCTCTACAGCAGAAAGCAGATACAACCTGTTAAGCTCCAGTTTCATGGCCATTGGCTGATTAAATAAAGAAGAAGAAGAAGAATTTGCACTTGTTCTAACTGAGGCATTCTGATTTGATGAGGAATATATGGTCCCCAAGGGAAAAAACAAGAAGTTTAAGTTGGAATGAAAGTCCACCCTGTCTTTGTCTGCTTTTCTCTGTACGGAGGCTAACGGCTAAATTTAAAAGCACTTGGATGTGTCACATGAGACCAACTCTTGGTTTGATGACTAATGAAGAGCAGGCCCTCTAGTAGCCATCAGCCTTGTTGGAAGGGTTGGTTATGTTTAGGAATGTTTGGGTTATACATTTCAAATGTTCAGCTGCACAGTTCAGAGATCACTTGTTGTCCATTCGGAGAAGCTGCACCTTACCATTGACTGTGAGAGATTTGAGCATGCCATCTTCCTCTACTTCCACCCTCTCTTCACCATTCTTGACAAAGCTGTAATTAAACAAAGATTCACAATAATCACAGTCACTATCTGAACTGTCAGATAACACGTTTCACCTTTACCATAGCTCCTTAAAAGAGCTTTTGTGTAGCAAAAGTGTAGGCAAATAAGCAACTGGTTTATGCACAATTTGCATATTTAGTGGGACAAAATAGCATGCATAAGTTACTGAGTCACGTGTAAAGTGATGAATCGCCATTTAAAGAACAATCAGAAGCCATTACAAAATGTCCTTTGGTACCGTTTCGTTGTAATCCTCCTTCCGTTGACAAATTTGGTGGATGTGGAGACGGAGCGGAAGTTTCCCATTCCTCCTCCAACCCCAAATTGAGGGGAGGAGAACGAGTTGAAACCATCCCCACTCATCGGGTCAAACGAGGTGAAACCTGAAGAGATGATTAAGTTTACGCAGATGCTCAAATACACAGAAGTACACCAAACATGTACCAAGGGCTTTAAAGAAATCATTAGCTAAACACAGAATAACATACCTGGGTCCAACCCAGCAAATGGAGAGAAACCAGAAAATAATGAACCAGCCGTCCTGCTCCTGTTCACACCCCTATGACGGTGCCCACCATCAAAGAAATCTTCAAAAGGATCATCAGCTAAATCATAAAGAACAAAGAGTTTAGAGAAAAAAAGAATTTAATTAGACAATACATATGGATGAACGTGTGATAGAGCATAAAAGTGGTACCACTGATATTCAATGCATCTCAAAATATATGCCTGTGTCCTGAAAGGGCTTAAAACTGGGACGCATTAAAAATCTAATATATATCAGAATCAGAATCAGCTTTATTGCCAAGTATGCTTACACATACAAGGAATTTGTCTTGGTGACAGGAGCTTCCAGTGTACCAAAAACAGCAGCAAGACATAGGTAATTAAAAACAAAAAAAGAACACAATATAAATAATTATACATATACGTACATACACTCACCTTCATACATACCCACATACACACACGTAGTGCAAATCTAATACAATCTGTATATAAAGAACAAAAAACAGTATATTATGTACAGAGCAATGTAAGTAATGGCAGAAGTGGATATGTTGGATAATATAAATTAAAATTAAAATTAAACTGTGTATTGCACATCATTATTGCTCAATGGGGCAATTTAATTGTTCATTAGATGGATGGCCTGAGGGAAAAAACTGTTCCTGTGTCTGACGGTTCTGATGTTCAGAGCTCTGAAGCGCCGGCCAGAAGGCAACAGTTCAAAAAGGTAGTGGGCAGGGTGAGTGGGGTCCAGAGTGATTTTACCAGCCTTTTTCCTCATTCTGGACGTGTATAGTTTTTGAAGGGGGGGCAGGGGGCAACCAATAATCCTCTCAGCAGACCGAACTGTCCTTTGTAGTCTTCTGATGTCTGATTTCGTAGCTGCACCAAACCAGACAGTTATTGAAGTGCAGAGGACAGACTCAATGACTGCTGAGTAGAACTGTTTCAGCAGCACTGGTGGCAGGTTGAACTTCCTCAGCTGGCGAAGGAAGTACAACCTCTGCTGGGCCTTTTTCACAATGGAGTCGATGTGTTTCTCCCACTTCAGGTCCTGTGAGATGGTAGTGCCCAGGAACCTGAATGACTCCACTGCTGCCACAGTGCTGTTTAGAATGGTGAGGGGGGACAATGTTGGGGTGTTCCTCCTAAAGTCCACAATCATCTCCACCGTTTTGAGCGTGTTCAGCTCCAGGTTGTTTTGACTGCACCAGAAAGCCAGCCGTTCAACCTCCTTTCTATATGCAGACTCATCGTCATCTCGGATAAGGCCGATGACAGTGGTGTCGTCTGCAAACTTCAGGAGCTTGACAGAGGGGTCCTTGGTGGTGCAGTCATTGGTGTACAGGGAGAAGAGTAGTGGGGAGAGCACACATCCCTGGGGGGCACCAGTGCTGATGGTACAGGTGGTGGAAGTGAATTTTCCCTGCCTCACAAGCTGCTGCCTGTCCGGCAGAAAGCTGGTAATCCACTGACAGGTAGAGGTGGGAACAGGGAGTTGGTTTAACTTAGTCCGGAGTATATCTGGTATGATTGTGTTGAAAGCCGAGCTGAAGTCCACAAAAAGGATCCTTACGTATGTCCCCGGTCTGTCCAGATGTTGCAGGACATGATGCAAACCCATGTTGACTGCATCATCCACAGACCTGTTTGCTCGATAAGCAAATTGAAGGGGGTCCAGAAAGGGTCCAGTGATGTCCTTCAGGTGGGCCAACACCAGTCTCTCAAATGACTTCATGACCACAGATGTCAGGGCGACAGGTCTGTAGTCATTAAGTCCTGTGATTTTAGGTTTCTTAGGGATGGGGATATTGAAGCAGCATGGGACTTCACACTGCTCCAGTGATCTATTGAAGATCTGAGTGAAGATGGGGGCCAGTTGGTTAGCACAGGAACGAAGGCACACTGGTGAGATGCCATCTGGACATGGAGCCTTCCTTGACCTTTGCTCCCGAAAGACATGGCACACATCGTCCTCACAGATCTTGAGTGCAGGTAGTGTAGCAGGAGGGGGTAGGAGGGGGGTTGCAGGAGGTGTTAATGGTTGTGTGAAATGAAGGTCCGAGTGCATGTGGGGTGTGAAATTGGGCCTTTCAAATCTGCAATAAAACACATTCAGGTCGTCAGCCAGTCGTTGGTCCGACACAGGGTTGGGGGTAGGAGTCCTGTAATTAGTAAGTTGTTTCAGGCCACTCCACACTGATGCAGGGTCGTTAGCTGAAAACTTGTTTTTCAGCTTCTCATAGTAGCTTCTTTTAGCCACTCTGATTTCCCCATTCAGTGTGTTCCTGGCCTGATTATACAAGACTCTATTCCCACCCCTGTAAGCCTCCTCTTTGGCATGACGAAGCTGTCTGAGTTTTCCTGTGAACCATGGTTTATCATTGTTGAATGATAAAAATGTCCTAGTAGGGATGCACATATCCTCACAGAAACTGATGTATGATGTAACAGTATCTGTGAGCTCGTCCAGGTCTGTAGCTGCAGCTTCAAAAACACTCCAATCAGTGCAGTCAAAGCAGGCTTGTAGTTCCAGCTCTGCTTCATTAGTCCATCTCCTTACAGTCCTTACAACTGGCTTATATATACTATGTCTAGATTATGTCTAATGACATCTTGAGGGAAACATTATGGTAAAATAAAAAGTGCATTAAAAATTTAATTTACTGTATGCTATTTCATTTTATAACACTAACAAAATCATTATTACAAAGTGAATATTCCATGAATTGACCAGTACTACTTCAATCAAGCTGCAAAAATTGCTTGTACAGAAAACTCAAAATTGTGACGGTACAACAGAATATTGTTCAGAGTGCGATAAGCCACTTGAGAGTTGATGCATGTATGGATTGTGTTTTGACATTAAAATTAGACAACTAGTTTGAAGCCATCAAACAGGAATATATGGTGGCTGCCAAACGAGTAGTAAATCATTTAACATGATGCGTTTATACAAAGTGATTTAGAGCACACTTTTTTACAGGGGCAATCCCACTAGAGCAACATAGGCATCCTGTAAGTGCATTGCTCAAGGACACAACGGTGATAACTTATGGATTGCTCCTTGCAGGGATCAAACCAATAACCCTTTGGATAGTAGCAAAGCTACACCATAACACTACACCACTCTCCCAAAAACTATGAAAAACTGCAAATTATATTAGTCTTCTATGTTATTTGATATAACTCAAAAGTGCATGTTCTAAAGCAAATAATTTCTCCAAACAGTTAATACAAAACCCTATATAGTGACATATTTGTACCTTAAACAAATGTCCTTTCTGGGGGGTGGGGTTACATTGGTCTATTTTTGTTCTTACCCATAATGTTGGTCCCAGTGTTGTAATGCAGAGATATGCCTGCTCAAACATGCTTAAATCACAGTCCCTTCATTTTCAAGCACTCAGCACTTTCACTTGAACTTTTTCCATCTCCTTGAAGCAGTTTGATTTGGCAGGCCAAACCACGCCTGCTATCTCCTCACAAACACACATACTGTTATTGTAACCTACCCTGACCCTGTCATGGCTACATAAACACCAGTAAACACCAATGACCTTTCATCAAGGAAGGTGTTTCAGAAAGTTTCAAACAGTACTCACTTATTTTTACTCGTATACAGTAGAAACAATTCTGAATACTTCGACATTTTGCACATACATGTATACGTGTTATCTCCTCCCTTTATATGAAAAATATACATTCTCTCTCTCTCTCTCTCTCTCTCTCTCTCTCTAGTCCCCTAGAGCTTTTAGCATTCCCTTTCTCTTGCTTCTCTTATTTTATTCAGAAGCTATTTCTGAAAACATTCCTAGTGGATGATGCATGGTCTCCTCTCGACCCACTTGCTGGTCTGAGCACCCTCGCCATATTTAGAGTGCCTGTGTGTACTACACACATGCCATTCTGCCATTTGCTTCCAGCAGTCAGGGCCAGTGAGCATAGGGTGCCAATTTATTGTTCAATGGATGACTAAAGAATGGAGTGGAGTGTATCTCCTACTGTATGAGTGATCAGCCTGTACATAAAGCAGTTGTCAGTAGTTTTTGTCAGTAAATGCAAAAGAATTATCCCATACCAACATTCTTGCTTTTAAGAACTCAATCAACAGCACAGCAAATTAGTCTTAGGCATGCTCTGGACTCCCCACAGACTATTCACAGCTTTCATATAGGAGTAAGGTTGCACAGGTTTTTAACAGTCAAAATGCATGACAACTGAATGCACTTTGCAAAGAAACTGGGCCTTCCAGTGTAAATAGCTTCATTAATAATGCGATCAATTTCTATTTGTTTTGTTACGTTTTTTTTGTGTTTTTTTTTGTGTCAATCTAACCAGAGTGAGTGGTTGTTGTTTTTAAAACTTAATGTGGTGAAAACATTATCCTGTCCCCCACCACTGAGGACCCAAAATGTTATGTTGCCCAGGTCACTGACGCTAATAGCTCCTGGTTTGAGACCAGAAGGTTGATGTGGCCGATGTGGAGCCAATTCTTCTGACCTTTTCCAGATTGGGCTCCAGTCATTTACCCCTACTGGAAAAGGGCTAAATGTGGACCAGACTTTAGGCTGATAGTCAAAAGTTTGGCTCTACGAAAAGTCTGGCTCAATTAGCAATGAGAAAGACAAAATGTTTATATAAAAAAGGTAATACTGCCGTTTCAGTGAAGTGAGAAAAATTGTTTCCATGATACACACACACGCACGAGTTAAGAGCACAATTTGTTTAAACATTTTTTGTGAAAAATATTATTATGGGAGATTAGCAAAAAGCAAATCTCATGCAAAACCTAATTACCTAATTATAACTCCAATCAAGTCATTGCTTTGACAGAGTCTCTGAGAAATTAAATTACCTTAATTTCCTCTCTTTTTTTAACACTTCTTGACAAAGAAACTAATTTTGCTGAAATAAACTTTAGTGGTCTTACTATTAAACATTGAAATAAATTAAATACACCATTCTTTCTGTATATAGGTTCTCCATGTACATTTTCTGTTTATCCTCCATATACATACTTCCCTTTGGTATTTAATAATACATTACATATGCACCTACCAAAGAACTCTGCAAATGGATCTCTGCCTCCAAAGAATTCCCTGAAGACATCTTCTGGATTACGGAATGTAAATCCACCCATGAAATCGTCATTATCATAATGGCCTCCTTTCCCAACAAAACAATAAGAAGAAGAAAACCACATTTCCAAAAACGGAAGTAAAAATGAGAATGGATAACACTAAAAATAAAGAATAATTTCACTTACCTCTACCCGATATGCCTTCTTTACCATACATATCATAGCACCTACGTTTCCCTTCTGTATGAAAACAGAGAGTGTGACTTTACGTTTCTCTCAGTCAAATGACAATAAAAACAGACACAGACATTAACATGTGATTTACATTAATGGCAATCTCCTCCCACCACACTTTGTTTTACAAAGTTCAACTGACTGTGCAACTAATTCCATTGATTAATTTTCACTATTGCATTATAATTTGCTTAATTATGAGTGTGGCACACTAAGAGAGAAACTCTGAACAAAAGCTGACAAATGGGAAACAGTTAAATTTAAATGTGACAAACTAGCCAACTATCCTTTAGTTATACATGGAATGACATGAACACAGATACTTACACTTACAGTAAAGGTGTTTAATCTAGCTACTGGAGATCAAACTTCATTCAGAGTTTAGTTCATACTCAGTGAAACACACCTGAACCAGCAAATTTGCTTGATTTGCATGTGCAAATTACACTTATGAATGAGCAGGAGTGGAACTAAACTCACATGAAGGTGGATTTCCAGGAGCAGGATTGAGCACTCCAGCAATAAAGAGTTCAATGAAAAAGTAATGTTGCCATAACTATGTTTCACAACAGTAGTCCACAGTTACTGTGGATAATCCATGCTTGGGGACATTTAAACACATATGTGGACAAATGGATAAAAGGCTATTCTAATTAGGATCTACTTGCTGTGACTTAATTCTGTCTATAAATTCTGCATTAACATGCCCATGCAAACACATGCACACATGCATTCATGTTTTACTAAAAACATTCTGGGCTTAAGCCCCGATAGCCCATTCCAAGCATGTCCATGATTTAAGCCAGTTCACAAACATATGAATCCCAAATGTAAATAAACAGTGTATCATATCTGACAAGGTAATAAAATATATAGTCAATACCATCTGACAGAACTTCATATGCCGCTGAGATCTCTTTGAACTTTTTCTCTGCATCTTCTTTGTTGCCTGGGTTTTTGTCTGGATGCCACTTTAATGCTTGTTTTCTGTACCTGTAAAAAAAGCACATGCATGCACCTCTGTTACAATAAAATAGGGTATATTATAAATTATATGATCCCATCCAAACAAACCAAAGGCACAGCAAAAAAATGTAATATTATAATTAAGTATATTTTTCCTCAAAACCTGATGTTAAAACATCTTTTAATATCACTGAAAGAGACATCATCACAATTAATAAATTCATACAATTTTTCATCGTAATGCACTGCACCATCCTCTGTAATACATGTCTGGCAAATCTTAATAACCACTTTCAATAAAGTTTATGCTACACAATATGACTTCAGTAGGTCTGACAACAGGTCAGCATCTCTGTAGCTCTGCACACTACGCCCGAGTCAGAAATACAGGGGGACTAAGCCTACTCTCTATTCTGTCCACCACTCTTAAAGTGGAAATTAATTTCAAATTTATAGGTAACTATTTTTTCTAAGGCTTCCAAGCACCTCTGATCTCACCTCAGGAACACCATAGACCTTTTACATGTGAAAATGACATTGCTGTGAAAATCCTGATCTGGTCTTGAGTTAAACATAAAAAAATGTATACAGTTTCTAACCCAACTCATTGTGATGGATACATAAACAAATTCACATAATTACTTTTTCATTGCGTGAAAAGCTTTTATTTTTCTTTATGATAAAGCAGTGACATGTCACTTGTAATATTGTTTTGTTTGCGTACAGCAGCCATTAATGTTGCTTTTTAATATTTTCATATTTGGCAAAGAGTCAGTAACTGAGAGTAGTCATATTATGCTTCTTTCATATAGTGATATTTGGATTAGGTTACTGATTAGGTTTCAAGGAAGTACTTCCTAATTTGTACAGGAATACATGTTTAAAACCTCATATTCTGGTCGCACATGCACAAATTATTGTTTGTATTGCACACTTTGTTGCGTTCCATGTAGCCAATATTTTCAGCTCGTGGCACAGCAGGTGGGTGCCTTAAAGGACAAATACTTCAAGATTCGGTGAAAGTCCCTGTTTTTTTGTGAACACAGACAGTTATGTATAAATCGAAAGTGAAAGTAAACAGCGGGACATAAAAGTGCATCTGTATTAAAAGACCGGATTTGTGCGTCAAGACTTAATGCATCTATAGACCTATGCTGCATTCTATTCAACCCAGAACGTTGAAATTTCCAACTTCCCGTTTAGAAAAGTGAAATGGAACGGCACATTTCAGAATTCCAAACTCATGCAACATTAGTGTGAAATTTCGCTGATTATGCAAACATGCTGGCACGCAGGGAGATACAATGTTCAAAGTTAAGTACAAAGTTAATAATAAACATTCACTTTAATGAAATAATATCCATAAAATTTCCAACATTACATGATAAAATCTATTTTTAAAAAGACAGGTGTTCAAAATACTGCCTTCATACACCTGTACAAAAATGCTAACAATGCTGCATCGTTTCTAAAATTGGTTGTTAGGAAACATCTCTGGTGACAAACACCTGCTAAAAAGCAAACAAGAGCATTGCAGTTTTGTTATCTTCTGAGGGCACAGGAATGCCTTTTTGTTCTTGAGATCTGAGATATCAAGTTGTAATTTTCCTCATCTTTGAATGGAATGCAGTAATCCTGGACATTGGCATGTATACATTATTCAAACAACAATAACCAGAAAAAAACATCTTACGTTATTATTTGTAATGATCATACAGTGAAGATTATACCAGTTATTTACTGTAAGTAGTTTATGTTACCTTTCATTACTATTTAAAATTTCTGAATATTTACTTGAATACTGTTAGCTTGGCCCACCTAAAAATTACTTTAAGCTCTGTTTTCTTAATATCTATCTGTTATCTATTCTTTTTATTTTGTTTACTTGTCTTGAAAATGTTTAAAACTGAAAAACTTTCAAAGTTTTTGATATTGTATTGAAATTAGTATCGGGAATTTCAATGGTATTGATAACGACTACTGAAATATTTTATTGTGATTCGTGACAACCCAAATCCTGTAAAGGCATTTTTAAAAGTTACTGATTTGAACAACTGTTCAATGTATTTAATCAAACTATATCACTTAGAATTATCAAAAATCTCTTTAGAATCAAAAACAAATTAATTGTTCATCAATATTGCCTGCCTGCATTGTGCAAAATATTACAAGAGAAAACTAATTTTGGAGAATATAAGAGAGGGAATGAGACACAAACCAGCAGCAAAGACCAGAGGTATTAAATGGCATGTATATAAATGAGGCTAACCTTACTGTTATCATCAGTGCCTTTACCACGTCACCTGTATAAAAATAGATGCCCATGAGAACACGGGGTACTCACGCTTTCTTTATATCATCCTGGGATGCGGTTTTCGGCACACCCAAGATCTGGTAATAATTCTCCATGGCTCAGGCCTTGGGTTTCCACTCCAGGGTTAGAATTAACTTTTGGCTACTACGGAGTGACCCTGGAAAGAGAGTAACACACATAAAGAGAGAGATGTAGTTGGAGAAGGCGGGGAGGGGAGGGGAGTAGGGTGTACAAATAGAGGGTGTGTTGTGGTGGGTGTGTTGCCACTGTGAAGGACAGCCCCAAAACACTAACCTGTCATGTGCAAGTTAGGTTTCAATTTCATCTAATACACACAAATGTTTACCACGAACAGACTATCATATTTGAAATGTTATAGAAGCCAAGAGTCCACAATGAATAGTTTCCTTCTGGGGGATCTTATATTCAAACTTTCGCTCCTAATGAGAAACGAACATTGTAAATAAGTAAATATGTCTGCAAAGTGGAGGGGTCTTGTATCAGCCTGAAGGGGTTTATTTTACAATAACACTCGGCTGACTGTTAATTATCCCGCATATTACATGGCTGCTACTACTACTAACCAATTAAATAAATACATGGACACAAAATATTGATTTTGCATTTAATTTATGAGTTTATTATTAACAGCTGAGATCCATCTCCAGTTTGCTTTGGGATCTATTTTTGTTAATTTAGTAAATAATGACTGTTTGACTGCTCATTATCCAGCTGAGTAAAAGACTACTTGTCAAATTAATAAATAAATGCACAAGAAATATTGATTTGAGTTGAAATTATTTTATTATCTTGCTAGTAGATATTGCATAGTGATCACAGAAGTAAAAAAGATAGCTTGCAATATCCAGATGAGCACTCTGATATGTGGATGAGCGGTTGTTACTCAGAAATATCAGACCACCAGGTGGTGCCATTGATCAGTCAGAATTGAGAATTCCAGAGAGCTGTGTAATAAATACCAAATAAATCATTTCTAAAAAGATGTTCATATTCAAGTACCATACTTTCCATTACATAACCAGGGTATTTCTTAAATCAAGTGGCTCTCCTCATCATATCAGATGTGAACATCTTATAAAGAACAAATTGACAACTGCATACGAACAATCAGGAGCCAACTCTTTAGTTCCTGTAGCTTTCCATCTGGAACTCATTTGTGTTATTTTTATCTGCAGTGTCCTTCAGAACAGGCCCTTCAGAGGTGATCATGGCACAGCACTGGAATTCCTGTACATGGTCCAAGTAAAATACAACATAATTCTAATTCTTATCAATATCTCCTAGTCTTTTGCTAAAATTTCAGCTGAGATCAATTGTTTTTAATTTTTTAATCAGTTTGACAGATTTCTCCATTTAAACATTCAATGTTCATTAAACAATATCAGATAAAATCTTATCAAAACAAATATCTTATAGCCAGGACAACAAGGAGTATGATCACGGAATTAAAGAGCCCCACACATAAAACTCATTCGTTCCCTCGTTTTAGTTAAATCGTTGCCACATTTTATTAATTTGTTCCTGTTAGGAATTCCTTGTCTTGTTTCACTGTTGCCCTCTGTCTGCCATTTTTGTCACCTTTGCATTCCATAGTTTTCACTTTTGTCCCTTGTTTAGCTCCACTGTCTCACTTGTCATTGTTTAGAACTACACTTCCCAGAATCCACCTGCCATCATCACTGCCATTTTGTTCATTGTTTTCACCTGTGTCTCATTCTGTCATCACTCACTGTGTATTTAAGCCCTGCTTTTTGTTCACTCCTTGTCGTTCGTTGAATGTTGTTAGCCTGGTGTGTGTTCCCTGCCTGTGTTTTCTAGTTTTATGTTTATTTCCCCATTGAGGGTTTTCCTTTGTGTTTTTACTTGCTTGTTTATTTAATAAAGTGTAACTGCATTTAGATCCGCATCTCCTCGTCTGCCTTGCTGCTCAAACGTGACAGAAAATAAACATAAAACTAGAAAACACAGGCAGGGAACACACACCAGGCTAACAACATTCAACGAACGACAAGGAGTGAACAAAAAGCAGGGCTTAAATACACGGCAGTCACTTATTTCCAGGGGTTTCAGTACAGCGTAAAAATGTGACGTGGTAGTGTAGGCGTTCTCCTAATTCAAAATTTGCATCAACAAAAACATTTACCAATTTCCCTATTTTGTCTTAGATTCTCCATGGCTGTTCCATCAGTTTGCTGTCGCTGTTATGAAAAGCCCGCGATGAAAATATGAAACGCCCGCAGAAAGAAGGCACTATAATGCGCATTTGTTTTATGTCATGGCCACGCCCCTTGTGCGTCGCTGTACTGAAACCCCTGTACTTTAGTGAATGCCTTAAATACACAGTGAGTGATAACAGAATGAGACACAGGTGAAAACAATGAACAAAATGGCAGTGATGATGGCAGGTGGATTCTGGGAAGTGTAGTTCTAAACAATGACAAGTGAGACAGTGGAGCTAAACAAGGGACAAAAGTGAAAACTATGGAATGCAAAGGTGACTAAAATGGCAGACAGAGGGCAACAGTGAAACAAGACAAGGAATTCCTAACAGTTCCCTCATTTTAGTTAAATTGTTGCCACATTTTATTAATTTGTTCCCTCATTTTAGTTAAATCATCACCACATTTTATTATTTCATGCCCTCGTTTGAATTAAATGTGACCAGTTATGTTTTCTCATTTATTACTTTTGCTCCCCCCTTGTGAAACGTTTCCCAAAAGCATTGTTATCTAAGTAATCCGTAAAACGTCCGTAAATTAACAAGATTTTTGAACCGCTCTTAAAGGGGTCATATAATGGTACATGCATTTTTTCAAGTTGATTGTACTGAAATGTGTGTTGGCTGTGCCTGTACACAACCATCCTATTATGATAAAAAATCCATCCAGTGTTTTTGTTTTAATCTTATATATTTTCCCCTGCCTCAAATCGAGCCGTTTGACCGTGTGACGTCACACGGTTGGACGCCTTCCCAGGATTGTTGATTGACAGCAGTGTTTCAACACAGACCCGCCCTCGCTCGTGAGCGAGCTGTCAATCATAGTCCGTCATCATTGTTGATACACTGGAGCAGAATGGCGCCTAAGCGATTGTGGTGTTC
Source organism: Xyrauchen texanus (assembly GCF_025860055.1). NCBI lineage: Eukaryota > Metazoa > Chordata > Actinopteri > Cypriniformes > Catostomidae > Xyrauchen > Xyrauchen texanus. Next base: position 37,786,704 of record NC_068276.1, read on the forward strand.
TGTTCTTCGGTGTAATAACGAACACAGCAGTCATTTTGATGTTCCTAAATCTGAACCGCTGAAGACGCAGTGGCTGAGTTTTGTTTACGATGGGAATATTCCCCACGAGCAACGTCAATGCGTTCATATTTGCGCGAATCATTTTTCACCAGACTGCTTTATAAATGAGGGTCAGTATAAAGCTGGTTTTGCTAAGAAGCTGCTGCTGAAAAAGATTCGGTACCAACTATTTATATTCCCTCTGCACCTCCAGAAGAAGTAAGTGTAACGTTTTATTAACCTTTATATTAATCTTTGCAAATCGCTTGCACGCTTCACAATGAATGTGGCTAATGTTTACACTCAGGGTACATTACGGCATGTTTTCCATAACGTTACGACGTTCTCAATATAATTCATAATCCCACGTTTATAATGAACAACGCGTTATGGTTATTGTGTTATTAAAAACTGTGTACGCAGGTGTTACAGTTAACATGGTAACACTAAGTTACACCTGGTTTACTTGTATGTTACTGATTAAGAAGTAATGTCAAAAAAAACAGTTATACGGAGAATAACTCCAGAACGGAGGGGCGGGGTGACCAAAGCTCATTATCATTTAAAGTCATATGCTCTGAAACGGCGTGATGAAAACAGAGCTGTTTTTGAGCAGGTAAAATTAGTGTTTTCTTAAAATACTAATGAGAATTTTTAATAAAAGTATATTACAAAGTTTTCATTTAGACCCTAAAGATTCATATTAACTTGTACAAAAATGGCATTATATGACCCCTTTAAGTCCATTAAGTGCAACTTAAACATAACTTTCTGGCATCTTTAACAGTTTTTCAAAGACAATGGGACATTTAATAAATTGTATTAATATATGTTGATCACTGGAAAGCCATTGTAAACTATTTAAGATTAAAAAGTGTGAACACATGTGAGATGACTGCTGATACTACTAAGTTTTCACATCAAGTATTACTACACTGGCCAGAAAATGGCTTGTATCCTTGAATCCCTCTCTCAGGCTTTCTCAAGGATCTTAAGCCCTATACTTAATTTCACATACTTCAATTTTCAATTTTTATGAATTGTATAGAAATAATAAAAGCATTCATTTAGAGTCCAAAAGGAAAAAGCCTGAAGATAAAACTAATTTATATTGGTATGAGTAATTTTGTATCCTGATCTCAACGATTTACATCAAGATATAGTTATTTAGCTTGAAAATCAATGAATATATGGTTTAAATATTAAACAAACATATGCCCACTTGATTCCATTTTGCACACTTTACAAATGTAATAAAAAAGCAAAATTATGTTATCAGCATTCTAATTTGATTAAAATATTGAACAATTTAAGTGAATTTCATGACTTAGTAATTGTCACGTGCCCATTTTTGCTTTTATGACAGCATACACTAAAACTGGCATGGACTCAAAGAGTTGTTCAAAACATGGTCCATGTTCTTCCACCATGATTTAAATTGAGAATGATCCAAAGAGCACTGCAACATTGGTTTAAGGATTGGAAGAGATGATACGCAGGAGTAACTTTCAGTCTTTTAATTGAGGACGCTGGAGTGGAACAAATATCGTACAAATGATCAGTCAAGGAAACATGCAGGAGTGGAACAAATATCATAGTAGGAATCAATAATGTAAACAACGCTAAGAGATCTACAACTAAAATTGACTTGACTTGACATCTAAATCACTAATTGCAAATAAGCACATTTGCCAACTTAAGTGCATGCTGTCATTAAAGCACAAGAGAAACATACTAAACAATAAGAAATTCTGAAATTAGTGTAAAAATGACAACCTTTTATACAATATTGTCATAATCAATATTATCAGTCTGCAACATCAAGCAGCATAAATAAGTATTTTTGTGCAGCTAAAATAACTGGCAGTGGTTGACCTGAAACCTTAAATAGTTTGGCTACTCCCCAAACTATTCCAAGCCAGTTCTTACATTGAAAATATGGTGGATGATGTTACAGCTTTAAAGTGGCATGCACACTGGTACCACTCTTTCTCCAGGTCAAAAAATTATCTCATGGGCACCTTCAAAAGTATAAATTTCAAAGTGCTGGGCAACACTGGCACATAGCACAGAAGCGTAAACTAAAGTGGAGCTTGGTTAATCCACTCTATAATGGAGGCCTTGAAGTTGTATTGTGTCACATTACCCATAATTTGATGGTCTCTGGGTTTGAGTAGCTAACATTCAAATGGTATTTAACACTACCATCTATTTCACAACATTGTCAAACTGGCTTTTGCAATTCCAGCTATACAATTTACTCCTGAGGCAGGAGAAAAGATTTTGATAGCTTTTGTCCAGCATAAAATTATACTCATCCCTTTGAAATGAAGGAGCAAAGCCTTGTCACGGCACAATCAGCAAATTATTGTCTTCCAATGTAATTAGAGAACACCACTCGTCTTGGACGATAATATATATATATATATATATATATACAGTGAGGAAAATAAGTATTTGAACACCCTGCTATTTTGCAAGTTCTCCCACTTGGAAATCATGGAGGGGTCTGAAATTGTCATCGTAGGTACATGTCCACTGTGAGAGACATAATCTAAAAAAAAATCCAGAAATCACAATATATGATTTTTTTAACTATTTATTTGTATGATACAGCTGCAAATAAGTATTTGAACACCTGTCTATCAGCTAGAATTCTGACCCTCAAAGACCTGTTAGTCTGCCTTTAAAATGTCCACCTCCACTCCATTTATTATCCTAAATTAAATGCACCTGTTTGAGGTCGTTAGCTGCATAAAGACACCTGTCCACCCCATACAATCAGTAAGAATCCAACTACTAACATGGCCAAGACCAAAGAGCTGTCCAAAGACACTAGAGACAAAATTGTACACCTCCACAAGGCTGGAAAGGGCTACGGGGAAATTGCCAAGCAGCTTGGTGAAAAAAGGTCCACTGTTGGAGCAATCATTAGAAAATGGAAGAAGCTAAACATGACTGTCAATCTCCCTCGGACTGGGGCTCCATGCAAGATCTCACCTGCGTGGGGTCTCAATGATCCTAAGAAAGGTGAGAAATCAGCCCAGAACTACACGGGAGGAGCTGGTCAATGACCTGAAAAGAGCTGGGACCACCGTTTCCAAGGTTACTGTTGGTAATACACTAAGGCGTCATGGTTTGAAATCATGCATGGCGCGGAAGGTTCCCCTGCTTAAACCAGCACATGTCAAGGCCCGTCTTAAGTTTGCCAATGACCATTTGGATGATCCAGAGGAGTCATGGGAGAAAGTCATGTGGTCAGATGAGACCAAAATAGAACTTTTTGGTCATAATTCCACTAAACGTGTTTGGAGGAAGAAGAATGATGAGTACCATCCCAAGAACACCATCCCTACTGTGAAGCATGGGGTGGTAGCATCATGCTTTGGGGGTGTTTTTCTGCACATGGGACAGGGCGACTGCACTGTTATATATATATATATATATATATATATATATTTTTTTATAGAAGAAAACGAGTTATCCAACACCTATATCACCCATGAGAAAAACTAACTGCCACCTTAAATTTAATAGCTGGTTGTGCCACCTTTAGCAGCAACAACTGTAACCAAATGCTTCCGATTACTGGAGATCAGTCATTCACTACACTGTGGGGGAATTTTGGCCCACTCTTCTTTGCAGAACTGCTTTAGTTCAGCCACATTGGAGGATTTTCAAGTATGAAATTCACATTTAAGGTACTGCCACAGGTTCTTTCCTCACTACACTTTAAGGATTTTACCTGCACATGTCAACTTATAGACAGAAAAAAATGCAAAATAAAAAATGCCTGTATATGCAACACTGATCATCTTTTCATTGTGGTTTTACTGTTATTGAATTGGAGATGATGGGTCAACAACAACAACTATGTTTGAGGATCTTTCTGGAGAGTTTTTGTTTAGGGTTTTCGTAACAATACTGATACTAACATAGCCTACTGTTTATAAGAAATACAACATTATTAAAATGACATTCAGGTCAAAGAGTCAGATGTCAAGACAAGAATTTTTCACAGCTGCTGTTGTGGCAAGATGTTTGTCCTCCATAACATTATATCTTATATTGATACATCCCTCATGTTGATGCAGATTTTTTTTATTATTTATTATTATTTTTATTTATTTATTGGAAATCTAAGCGCACACTGGCTGTCCATGATCACCTAGAACACCGTGGCTGTCTCTTAATCCTATTGCCAACCTACACAGCCGTTTTGGACATCATAAATGCATTCATACATATCATCTCTCTAAAAGGGCTAAGAGAAAAGAAAAGCCATAATTACATAGAAGGTCTAAACTCAAATATAGAAGCTTTAAACCCTCAAAACAAACCTTTGTGTGACTGAGACAAGTGTCCTCTAATTCCCGCTCCTTTATTTGGATCTTCCTACTCTGTGAAACCCGACGATGCAGTCGAGTTGATCAGTTTCTCTTCTCTGTGTAATATTGTTCCTTTTCGGGGAAAATGCCTCTGTTTGATCCAAGGTCTGTCAGTTCATAAAACGGTCTCAAATGAGCATAGTACTTTCGGTGTGTGATGGATAGAGATGAGCAAGAATTATGGTGAAACTCTTTAGCCCTGAAAACAATGGGTTGTCGCGCTAATTCCTCAGTAAGTGAGATTTCTCAGGTAATGGTTTTGTAACTTGAAATGTTATTGTGGTAAATGTTCAGCGTAATCTCCAAAATGTGCACATTCAGGTGAATGAATATAGACAGAAAACAAATCTTGACATTAATTGCTTCTAAATAATTTATTAAATCATTATATGATAAATTCATATTTAATATCTCTCTCTCTCTCTATATTTATTTATTTATTTATTTATTTATTTTGTCAGGGACAATACACATTAAAGCATCTCACTGATGTATATGTGTTAAAAGATTTAGCCAAAATGGTTCATTTTCATCTGCTGTCTCTGGGCAGGTTGATGTCAAAGTACCATGGTCATTTCTAGCATAAGAGGCAGCTAATGGCCCCAGAGCCAGCAGACTCAGGCAGCTGTTATGGCTCAATTAGATATTTATAGGGGGCCACTTTGTGGCCCGAGAAGGAATGGAGAATATGTAACTGCAAGGAGAGAGTTGTAGCTAGTGGTGACAGTGGTGGGCCTCCAAGTAGGATTTCACTTAGGACCCCATATGCTTAGAAACGCCCTGAAAAGTACAGTCTATACACATGATGCATCATTTAAAAAAATCACCATAACAATAAAAGCCAATCACCAACACATCCTAAAAACATGAGATTTAAAAACCAGTATATAAGATCGCTAAGGCAATACCACAAGCAGTAATTAAAATGTTGACAACTCTGGTTTGACTTTTTGGTAACACTTTAGAATACTGTATCTTACTTAATGCATAACTAATAAGGAATTACTGCAGAACTAATAGGTCATTCTTCATTCACACCTAAGTCACTACTATTAACTACTAAGGAAGATGTGTTAACTAATCAGTTTGTAATAGCATTTTATAGTTGTGTTAAGTAACAATTAGCTAATCAATAACTATTGAATTCAGTCATGCCTCCTGATGAACTACTTTTAATGATCTACTAATTCAGCTTCAGGAGAAATAACTATTGAGTAACTACTAATGAACAGTCGATTAATTACAATGACAATAATATCATAACAATTAGCCATTACAATATTCAGGTTGTGGCCCTTTCTTCCTTACTTCTAATGTTATTATTACTATGGAAACGCAATACGCATTTCGTGGAATTACTACACTCCCAAAATGAGTCATTACAGCAAATGTAGTAGTTTTGGCCTGTATTTAGTTAACACATCTTCCTTAGTAGTTAATAGTAGTGACTTAAGTTTGAATGAAGAATGACCTATTAGTTCTGCAGTAATTCCTTATTAGTTATGCATTAAGTAAGATACAGTATTCTAAAGTGTTACCGACTTTTTTTTAAAAGAGAAAACACTATGACTTTCAAATCTGCAGGAAGTCTATTCGAGTCATGGGTTGCTCTAAAAGCAAAAGCTAACTGACTGAAATCATTCTTTCTTAATGGTATTTTATAATTTACCCTAGCACCAGCCCTTGTTACTTTTTCTTGTAATTGTATTAATGAACTGTTTAAATGTGGTTGGGGAAAGACAAAAATAATTTAAAAAAAAATCAACATTACACTTAAACATTACACATCAAGCTGTGAATATATCAGACAGAGAGTGTTGGAGGTTATGCTCTGGTGACAAGATAGTAGTTGTATGGATGTAGTGAAGCTGTGGAGTGAAAAGTGAAGCTTATACATTGACAGGTGGAAAGAGTGGTGAGGTATGGAGAGGTTTGACCTGTGACTGGCTGCTCTCACTCTGAAAGCTGGATGTAGAAAGAGAGAGAGAGAGAGAGAGAGAGACTGGGTCAGAATGTATCCTCTGCCGAGAGGTCCAATGCAAGGACCTGACACATGACTCTGAGTGGATTCTGGACTGGAGGCTGAGGGTAAGTGTAAGGTATTATTCATGAGGACTAAAATGGAAACCTTTCCCCCCAGAAAGTGCGAAAGTGTGGTTATAAGTGATTTGTTAAGGGGATAATAAATGTGTTTCCAGTGTCTGTGTTCACCATGGCTTCTCTATAGGTGTTGATGTGAGTACTTTTCTCAGAATAAGATATCTAAAGGCTGTGTAAAGAAGCTTGTACTGGAATCTTCAACTGGTTGCTCCAGACACTTTGTCTTATCAGCAGGTATGAAAGAGAGAATTGGTCTTGCTCAATTAGCAAGTTCCTTGTGTTTACCCATGAACTTGTCAATACATTACATGGTTTCACTCAGAAGATAAAAAAAGATGTCTCCTGTAAAGAGGTTAGGAATGTGGCAGAACTGAAACCAGTGTTCCTGTAAGGCGGCATTCCGTAAAAGAATGTTGATGGCACTGATGTGATGTATGAATGATGTCAAAACACTGCTAATCACCACTCAATCATTTTGTTTTGATTCACTGTTTTCCTCAGGGGAATGCAAACTATTAAAAAATAAGTCAATCAAGAATTTGTTTTTATTATTATTATTATTAATAATATTTGATATTTGTGTGTGTGTGTGTGTGTGTGTGTGTGTGTGTGTATCTTCATTTATGTTATTACAAAAAAATTGTGGAAGTACTCAAGAGTACTAACATATAAATAACATAATTCTAATAAGTTCATTGTTATATTAAATGAAAATTTGGTGTGTTGCAGGCTGTAGGAGAATGTAGAAACCAGGATGGGGAATGATAGTACATGGTGGAGAACTATAGAGACAGAACTGTAAGAGGTGTGGTGGTCCTCATTGTATAAGAACTGTTCCTACTCCAGCTTGTTTCTGTTAAAACCTCAAATATATGCTCTCTTGTCTTTCAGGATGCAGGAAGAATGTTTTTCTAAATATTTGCCAGCAGAGGGCAAAAAAATCTTCCGTTTGCACAGAACAGCCACCTCATCATAGTGCATTATTGCTTTGAATTCATGCAAATCTGTGCCTTTTGCCTATTCCAGGAGTGATTTTAAAGCTAAATCTACCATGTCATAAATTTCAAAACCATGTTTTCATCTGTATTATAGAAATATCAATAATAAATGTTATGACGTAAAATAAAAAGAAATATTTAAGATTGTGCATTAAATCAAGGTCACTAATTAAATGTAAGCACATTTTTGACACTGACCCTGTTAACTCTTTTCCTTGTTTCAATTAAAGCTCAATAGATTCTTTTTGGAACACTCTTGAATCAATGGAATGTTGGAATAACATGGATCCAGTTTGCACAAACTTGTGGAGCCCGTGTCAGTTTGAATACATGCTGTCATTTCAAATACAAAATAAATCAATAAATAAATCTTAAATTCAGATAGATTTTTCAACTAGACTTTTCACTCAAACTGATATACTGAATTAGTATGTTAATTATTATAATTCATGTAATACTGATGATAATAAGTAATGACAAATTTATATTAAAATGCATGGCAGAAGTGAGAGTAGTTCCGGGATTGATCCCAGCCATTTTACTTTAGGGTCCGATGCCCAGATCAAATTTTCTGGTATTCTGGCTCTGGCTTGCATTCACAGAGAAGGCTCTGGCAATTTTCCAGATAATTTCCAGAATCAAAGCCCAGTGTGAATGCCACTTAGTGGTCTCAGACATTTGAAGCCCACTGTGTGTTCATACTGTAGAATATGGTACAAAGGGGCTAACCATAAGGAAAATTTTCTTTTTTTCTGGTCACGAAGTGTATCAATATTTTAAAAATAAATGTATTTTTTATGAATATTAATGGAGCAACATAATTTGTGTGAAATAAATTATAGCTAACAGAAGGGCGAGGGGGCCTTATACCCCACACTCTGGGTAAAAAGGCATCCCAGGGGGTTAGTGATATCGTTTAGCTATAGGGGCAATAGTTATAGTGCAAAGTTTGTCAAGTAATGCAAATCATTTTGAAACAGCAAGATGCTTTTTTGAGTAACAAATTAGGATAATGTTTATTAAAAATATCTACATCATAAAAGTGGGCATCATTTTCTGTTCAATTACATTTGGTATTTGATTACATCTCAGGTAGCCTATTCTATAAACAAATACATCTCCATTGTGATTGGATCAGTCAATGTGAGCCCACTTTGAACATTTTTATAAAAAATCTATTCCTCCCACTAAAGAAAAACAACAGAGAGACTTTTTACCCCAAATACTGTCCTTTCACGTATTGGACAGTTATTTTTAAAAAAATAAAATAATAAATACTTTAATTTAATCACCTTGAATAAAACTGAAAATGACATTCATATTTAGTCTCCAAATTAATGTGATAATTTCAGGGATTTTTAATAGTTACATACATTTGCAACATTTAAAAAAAGATAAAATATTAGATTAAAATTACCTAAAAATCTAACTTTATTTTATATTGTTACTATTTAGTGTTTATGAGAAAATAAAGCCAAATGTGCCTTTAGCCCGGGTGTATACCCACACCTAGTCGCAGTCCCCTAGGTCAGCAACAGAACCAAAGACCCTCTAGTGTCTCCAAAAACCTCCACAGGGAGGCGCCATGGGATCTTCTAATAACATGATAGTAAACTAATCGCTCTTGTCATCCCTGAAGGTTGAAGGTTTCTGAGAGTTCTAGTAGTTGCTTGTTTCGGGTAATAATAAATAAATAAACAATTGACATCAATGTATTAGTGTAAGCATCTACATTTATTTTATACTATTGGCTGAGATGTATGACACTAGATTATTATTAAAAGGCAACTTGGCCCTTCCTTGCCTTTTGGTTATACACAATGAAATATCTATCCTTTTCCTTTCGCCTTTTTTATGTATTGAGCTTAAATAAGAAAATAATAACTGGTACTTTAGGAACATTTGCAGACTGAAATGAATATTACAATTGTTATTGCACTAAGGGGAACATTGAAGAGAGATAATCAAGTTCTCCAAATTAATAAAAGCTTCAGTCTCTGAGCTCTGTTTAGCCATGAGGAAATGTGTATATGTATGGTGTGTAATATCTGTTAAACAGAAAAATGACACATAATTTTTTTTAATTGCTGAAGGGGGATGCGGACCTCTTATAATCTAGTCACCCACCCACCCCATTATAAAAGATTAATACATTATTAAACAAATGGAGTGTATAGGCCTGATCATTTCAAAACACTTTTTTGCCTATCACCAGATACATTTCGTATTTTCTTTAACGAGATGACAAATTAGATTACAGTATAAATTGCTCATCATGTAAAGAAAGCAATCAGACCTCCTAAACGTCAAGGGATTTACACAACCAATTGTCTTAATTCTCTAAAAATTAAATCTTTCAACTTTTCATAGTCTGGTGTGAAATGGCTTGAATTTACGTGCAATAATAACATTTCTAAAAGCCAAATAAAATACATTTGATTCGCAGTATCTTTGCGCATGGATATGATTAATATCCAGCGGCATTTAGTTTGCGAGCTATAATCCCCAGTATTGAGATTAATCCCTCATAGCTATAGGACAAGTTGTTTTTTAAGACCCAATTACCCCCATATTAGCTTGCTGCGAAAGTGGTGGAGATTCAGTCAGAAAGGGAGTCATTCCAGTGAGTGTATGTCTAAGGAGGGTGAGAGTGAGGTGGGGGGGGGTTTGGATGGAGATGGTCCAAGGAGGAATAAAAAAGTTCTCCCTGCCCTCTGACCATCTTTTACTCCCATAGCAAGGCCCAATTAGATTTATGTCAAGCGCACACACCCTTAATTTATGTTGTACGGATAATGCATCTGTGGTCTTAAATAGCCTCTCTTCTTGCTCCATCACTGGATGTTTCTTTAATTATGTCAAAGGCCATAAAACTTAGAATTAAATTGTGAATACTACCGTTTTTTAATGATCTGCTTAAATTATTATTATTTCTTTTTTTTTTTAAAGATGCAGATATCTCCAATGCAAATACAATTTCAAGACATTTAATCATTGCAATAAACTCTGGTACATGTTCACACCTTTCTTTGTATCTAGGGTTGTTTGTCAAAAATCATTTAGGGCACATACAGTCAAAGAATCAGCAAATTTGCATTGCATGTCCTAATCACTAACAAAGACAAAGACTACACATCAATATTTGTAAACAATCAGATATTCAGCACCTGTTTGTATGATGTCATTCTAATTTCAGCATGGATGTTCGACCTCTAACAGACACGGAGAAATGACAAAGAAAAGGCTTATACAAATACTTTGTGAACTGTGAAGGAATACAACCTATTAAAAGAAGTAGACATACATAATGATATATCCATCATCAGCTCTTTTCCAACCAATCAACATGTCCTCACGGCCATGCTAAACACATTCAGTAAGTAGCAGCAAAAAGCAACTCGAGGATGCTGACAGAAAATACAATATACCTTATTCACAGCAGCGCCATCTTTGCTTTTTAATGGGAATGACAACAAGGCTGTGAGGGATAGACTTACAGACTCTTCAGTGGGCTGTACTGCAGTTTAAAGTGTTTTTGGATCGTTCCGCAGACCAAATATTTTTCCAAGAACATTCAGTGTACAAAGAACTCCAGGCAACATGAGTTGTGGAAAATCAAATGTGATCTTGGAGCTTTATACCGTTCGTGCCATTTAAGAGACTAGGTCTATCCCTCACAGCCTCGTTGTCATTCCCATTACAAATCAACGATGGCGCTAGAGTGAATAAGGTCTTTTTCAGGATACTATTGAATTGCTATGTGCTACAGCAGATACTGGAATAGAGCCCAGTAGGCAGGCCTTGGCTTCAGTCACACCTTTCCTTCATTTATCAGATTCCCAGACATTAAAAACCCTCAAAACACTAACCTAAAAACAACTTGCATGTACTCAATTTCTCAATGTTTGCTTTATTGCACAAATGTAATTAACAAAATGCATAATGATAAGGCCCAATGTGTGAAACAAATAATTACGCATTTATTTTTGATTAAACACTATGAACCATAACATTGATGCCTGAAATCTCAACTACAGGCCTGTTTGTTGCAGGTGTAATTTTAAATGGCATGATCTATATAACAGTGTTGTGGTAAAAAATATGTATTTGTTCCAAGTGTAATGTCACCCCATTCTTTGGGTAAAAAGTCTACCTGAAACAACCAATTTAAGTAATTATTTTAATTAAAACAAGGTGACTATACGCCACTTTCTGAGACATACTACCGTTTAGACCTGTTAACCTTGCACATCAAGGTTCGAACTGCCATGACTCTAATCTATTAAACACCTTTGTTGGAGGCACATTAGTCATAAAATAATCTTTAGCCAGGAAAATTAATAGCTGTTTTCATCCCCGTTTAAAGCCATGTGCATTTTCTGGTATAGCTAATGTGGAGTGACCTTAAAACCAAGCAAACTCTTTAGTATCGTATTCAAGAAATTTCAGGCATGCTGTTATACTGAAGAAGCTTAAGCTTTAGCTTGTTCTTGAGTTAGCGAGGCTAATGCATGCATCTTTATTGGTAGACACTTAATATGTGCTGCACTAATTGTGACAAAGACCAGCAGACACTGTAAAACTCTTAAAAACACCCTATCAAGAATTCTATTATCAGCTATGCAAAACCAAGGAAAATCTACAGGTACATTTTGCGTTGTCATGTTTATTCTGTTGTCCACTGTATCTACAAAATTCAAATGTTCCCGTTCAGTGTTAGTCCTTTTGACCACATTACGTTTTGGATGCCGCTTTGAATGTATAACTGCTGTTCCATTATTTACAAGTTCAGTCTCTTTTGAAATTAAAATAAAACTGAGAATATACTAGTCAATGCCACAACTTCAAACTGTCCTTCTGGTTTTCTGTCTTTTATCCTTTGTTTTTATGCCCCAACACCTTCTGCAAATCACTGCAGAACCACAGCAGACACACAGTCTGTCCATTCTGGTCACTTCCTATCTGGTCACCATGACAAAGGCCATACTGCAGCTTCTTGTCGGGATTCCAAAGCCATCAAGGACACGACTGGTTCATCAGCTAAGCTCAAAGCCAGCAGATGATTCGATAGCATAAAGTAACTTGTTCCTCAATAGCTGAGGGTCACAGAACTCAGGCAGCTTGAGAAGGTTCATGCAAGTGCTAGCAGTAGGGAGACGCTCTAGGTCAGTACCGCCATTATGGATGCAGAAGGCCGGGTACAGCTCCTAGACACAAAGAAAACACAGATTGTACTTGTTTAATCATGACAGTTGTCTCATGAGCAGATATCACTCTAAATAAGTATGCCTTTTATGGCTGTCAACATTTTCACTGAAATATTTCCAAAATAGGCAATATTTCAGTTAGTGAAATAAGCTATATACTTCAAATGATCACCATATTTTTAAATTGACTACCAAGTCCACTAGAGGGTGAAACACATAATTATAAACCAAACAGCATCATCATATCTTGTTTATTGCAAAGAAAATACCTGGCTGTTAACAAAAGTGTATTTCATTCTAAACAAATGTGCATAAAATTATAGTACCATGGTACCCAGGCTTCAAAATATTGGCAGTGTCACAGTGTTTTTATTAATTACAGTAGTATGTATGGTAGCAATGTTTCCAGATAATAGTGGAATTCGGTTGAACTCTGTTGTAGTGTCATTTGCGTCTCTGACTTGCTGCATAAAGGCATGTATCTGAGCCCAGTGTTGCAATAGGGACTGTTCCAACAGAACGCTATATGGAGCAAATGACAGCCAATCTCCATCTACAGCAAGTCATCGTCGACACTTGGCACACTTCTAAAATTTTAATGAACAGTTTTTGTATTTGAATGTGCACTTTTATTTTAAATTTGACAGCTTAATGTTTTTTTGAGGAGACAGAAAGAACAAAATATACATAAAAACTTATTAATATTACATTTTTATTTGTTTGCCTCCAGAAAGAGTTATATTTTTATTTTAAGAAAAAAAAAAATGCTTAATCTGCATCTATGCCAATAAATCTAGCAGCCGTATATCATACTGACGCATCAGCTAGGCATACAGCTTTTTATATGTAAGAGAGGTTGCTGAAAGAAAAACAAGATAATGAAAAAAATATTGGGGCCTGTAACCACTTCAACCCCAAAATGAACCTGATTAAACCTGCTTTAACGAGCCAATTTTTCTAACAATTAAGGTATTAAAGTATCGTTGCTTATCGAGAAAGTGTCATGGCGGGAGCCATCATTTTAGGAAAAGAGTATTCATCATCTTTTTTAAATAGCTTACTCTGACAGGGCTATTTCTCCCCTAATGAATTCTGGCCTGTTTAACGGCACCTAATTAAGGCTGAGCTAGCTGAAGAGGCAGACAAGGTGGGAGGGCATCTTCCCTTGATCTATCTCTCTTCGTCTTTTTCCTCTCTTAAGCCTCCTTTCCATCTGTCCCTCAGTCAGTCTACACCAAAGTCAAATTCATTAAATGGCTCCACTTTAATTTTGGCAGTAACACGTATCTGTGGAATTGCTTGAAAGCCATGATTTTTCCTCCACCCAGAATCAAACAGACTAAAGTAATCGGTTTTAAACTAATGGCCACTATTAAAATATGTAATAGTCAATAAAACGACAATTACATTCCTTGGTTAGTCTAAGGAAGGCATAAACACGTATTTGAGAATATTTCTCTTTTATTTCACTGTTCTACCTATCCCCATCTTTTGCTGACAGTTTTAGCAACCTTTGATAACATACATACTTGATACAGTCAACATCAGGCGAGAGCCATTCCAAGTTTCACAGGGCATTTACAACTTTTTTTTAATCAGTCAGAAGGATTTCACACACCCAGTGGCACTTGGCAAAGCCTTGAATAACATTACAACGCTATGGGTCGCAACCTCTCTAGCACAAATACAGACCAAGATAAGCCCCATCCTGATAGCAGTTCTAATGTGAAAATGATTTGTTACAATGAGCGTGTTTGCTCATACAACCTTGTGGAAATTAATGATGATATGCTGCGAACATGTCCTGTTCATTTCATTATTTCTCTGTTAAAGCAACACACACCTTGCAGGGAGTAGACTTCTTTGTGGTTAGGATCTTGATAACTTTATTGAATAAAAATTATCGCCAGGTGCGAGCCAGTATGAACTTCACCTGAACTCCATGTGATAACAGAGGTGGGATTCATACTGATGCAGCTCAGACATCGAGTTGCGCTGTCTGCACATTTCACTTTTTTACCACAGATAAAACAATAACTTGACTTTAACAAGTCCAGACACAATAGAACTAAACCTCAGATGTGTTTAATGCATTAACATTACACCTAGAGAAATATTAAAAGTCAAATGACTTTGGCCAAAACTGACTTACCTTAAAGCCAAAGAGCGGAGGTCGCGAGCAGCTTGTAACAAACTTGAGCAGCTTGCGTTTCTCTTCATCACTGAAGCTCTCCACCACCTCCCAAAACATTTTTATCACAGGATGATTCACTGAATAACCACCTGAGAAGTAAAGCAATTCAACAGTAAATAAAAACAAAAATATCTTCTCAGAATCGATGTGTGTGAATTTAAATGGCAAAAATCTTGCACAACAACCATTCTTGAATTTTAGATAATCTCTTAGCGTTAGTTGGCTGCTATCACTATGTGTTTGAATGACTTATTAAACAATAATACAGATTGGACCATGTAAAGATGGTTTCTGCATTTGACCTCCTCAAATGGAAGTTAATTGGAATGTTAATCAGTGTCTATGTGCTCATTCATTAAAACATTTTAGGTCTCACCGTTTCACTTTAAAATACATGAATAAGTTATTTAATAATACCCTCTACCTCTTAGCCATTTAAATAAATAAATGTTTAAGATTAGTTATCAATTGAATCTGCTTACAACCCACAAAGTTCACAGCTTAGTAGCTGTCATTGATACCTTTATGAAACTAGAAAGTTTATCATATTAGATATTTTGGTCCTGCAGGAATTCAATCACCTTTTCGGTTGTACATATGAATCTAGAAACTGTAGTTTACATTTTTCTAGAAGTACTTTGTTTGTTATAATATTTTTTCTTTTAAAACACAGTTCTTAAAAACAACTATTCTCAAAATCTTCTTTGCTCCTTGGATCTACTGTGTAATGCAATTTAGAGCATTAATTTAGCCAAAAGGACAACATGTCTCTGATAATGTTTGAAAAATTATTGTCTTCTGCATCGTGTTGAAGTAGAGGAAAAAGCTGTTACCTGACAGCACTACCAAATAAAAATACAATGAATAAAATATTAAATTACTACCAAGCTTTACAATTTGTAAAAATGAATATACTACATATTCAACTTGATCTGTACATGTTTCCACTTTCCCTTATTAATAAATACAGAATACAAATAAAGTAATGGCAATCTAACACATCTGAAAGGAAATAAATACTAGTAAATCAGACCAGAATAAACCAAATAAATCATTATTCATTCATTTTTGACTGGGCAAAAAAAGATTGATTGGTGTGTTTGTATTACCTGAGTAGTTAGTGAATCTCTTCAGGTCTTCCAGACAGATGGGCACAAGGGCACCAGAAATCAGTACCTGTGAGTATATGTTTGTTATCATTTTTGTCAGTTCAATGTCTGTCAGTGTAATTAGGAACTAAATATACAAGTTCTTAAACTAAAAGCATGTAAACAAAATGTGAATATGGATACTATTATGGAACAATGAAACAGCCCAAAGTCAAGCACAGTTAGGGGTACAGAATAGAAGGACACAGTGTGTAAATAACAATATCATAATTTTTTCAGAGACACAACTGAATGGTTTGTCTCTGGACCCATGCCTATTCACTACCCAATTCCCACATTTCCAATACGAGTCTATGTGTGTGTGTTCCCAGCTGAGATGCTACCTGAATTTCCTGCTGATCAAACATGCGCAGCCACTCCAGGTTGACCACATTGGCCAGGCCCTGCCGAAAGGCCAAGCAGTGCGCTCGGATCTGTTTGTTCAGACGATAATCGGCCACTAAATGGATGTAGGCTATCCTGTTGGCCGTAGTTACCGGGATGTCCTTTCCCCCTGGTTTGAGCTCAACCACCTGGAAAAAAAAAGAACAAATAGATGGAAGTGTGACAGGCACCGTCTGTGCCAAAAACATTGCTGTTCACATGGATCAGTTTTCTAGGTTGAGTGATGGTTTAATCCCTTATAGAATGTGGAAAAGTACAGCTGCTAAGGAAAGTTTTGAAGACATTGGAGTAACAAAGAGGAAATAAGTGCATATGTACTTGACCCACTTTTCACTACAAACATTTACCTTGTAAATTTTAAGAGAAAATAAATAAAAGTTGTTTCAAATACTAGACAATATTTTAGAATGTGTTAAGAAAAAAAAAACTATTTATTTCAAACAAACATGGAGACCACACATGATTTCCCACCGTACACCTCAGGTTGGGCCATACAAAGGTAGTTTATAGGTTTGGTGGTGCGGAGTGGCACTACTACTGTTTTACTGGATGATTAGCCCTAATGCTATGCTAAGCAGCTTCCTCCAAGCAAGAATGTTTAAGCAGGTCAACACAGAATTACTTTCAAAGAGCTCTAGACAGAGACATGCTTTATCTCAAACAGCTAAGACTACCAACATTAAGATTAATCATTAACAATCCAGAGAACGAATGAGGGAGAGAGAGGGAAAGAGAGAAGAGACAAAAACGACAAGCAAATCAGCACAAAAACGAGAAACAAAGCATCTTACCTGAGCCTCCCCGAGGTCATTGTTGACCACTGTGAAGTTTAGGCCGAGGTCTTCCACGTCACCTTCATAGCTCTTGAGGAAAAGCAGGTTTCGATACATCTCTGGGTCTAGAGAGGCCAGATGGTGGATGTCCACATCTGCACTGGTGCCTAAAAGCTTCGACAGAAAGAAACTGGCAAATGGCAATTCCACTAGCATGTTTTCATACAGCGCCTGAGGGAAAAGGGGACAGAAAGAGAGATTTAACCAAGGATGACCCCCAAGAGTATCAAATACAGTGCAATGTGACGCCAGCCACTATGAGTTTAATAGATGGCAAAATCATTGTGACAATACATTAATCTTGTAGGCTAATTTATCTCAAACACTGACACTTCATATTTAAGCAGCTCAAACTTCCAAAACATCAATTGTATTCTTAACCTGTCATTCCATTAAGAAGCACAATGATGGTGAGTCATAAAAGCTAAAGTACTGCAATAGTCCCAAAAAGACTATATACGAGGACATTAAAATATTCAGGCCTTAAATAAATTATTGCACTAACTCTCCCGACCACATAAGCTAAATGGATTATAAATTTCACAAATTTCCATAATGGATGTACCTTAAACACACACACACACAGGCTGTAAATCAGAGCATTTTCTAAACACAGGATAATTGTGCAACTTCAAACATGGAAAAAATGTTATGCAAAATAATCCACTTAGCATCACTCTTCCCACGAGCCCTGATGTGGGAACATGTGTGCTGTGCCCTCTTGAAACCTATCAATAACGTTACTTCTGGGAAGACAATGCAATAAGAATATGGAGGCACAACGCACAACTATTTTTCAAACCTTCAAGTTATTTATGGGTGTTTATTGCCAGAAATTGTGCCAAAATGACTCGGGGGGTGGATTCATGAATGGCCAGGCCTTTTAATATAAGTGAGTGCAGTGGCATCGCAATTAATGCAAATTGTGGCACCATCAGGAGAGTAAATGCCAACAACTTAGCAGCTGCCTTCTGTTTCTGCCAAATAAATGTTAATTTACAGCATTAAGAATCAATAAAAAAAATGAACAGGTTTCAACCACACTTGCCATTAATCAGTGGTTCTGACCTTCTCTTTCCTCTCTGTTGCCCTTTGGAAAGGGACAGTTAAGCACTGCTTGTTGAACTGCAGAACAATGTTTCTTTAGATAATGTGTGTGTGACTGAGAAAGTCAGTATCTATTTGAGGGCACGTGTGGACTGTGGAGTATTCATGTAAAAAATATTCTCCAGGGTAATTTGAAACAAGGCTGAGGAGATTCTTTTAGCTAAAACGATTATATTAGCATAAATGAAAAAGCAAGGGGAGCAGGAAGTATAAAAGTTTGTCAATGATGGGCATCCCAATTTTGCAGAAATTGTGGAGCATTCTGAAGAATTTTGCAAGCTCAGGTTCCTGGTGGGCCTTCTAACTAGACCGGTCAGTGGCAAATTCTATTAAATATGTTGACATACAAGGAATATTCATGAGTTTCCTCACCCTCATGTTATTGCAAACAACCCAGTATGACTGTTACATGGTTCATCTCCTTTTATGTTCCACAGTGAAAATAAAGTTGAAAAGGAACAACGTGAAGGTGAGTAAATTATCTTATTGGGGGGCAACAAGAGGTAACAGTAACCACTAAAGAAGCAGAGAAAGTAGAAGTACTCAAGAGCTGGGTGTGTGTATCTGTTTTAGAAACAGTGAGGCAATCCTAATCTATTCAAGCCTCCTTTATAACAGCACTAAACAAATATCAATATCCCACTCGGTCTGCCACTTTTTCACATATTTATGGACAGGGAAGGAGGGTTAATTGAAAGTCAAATTCAAATTAATCTCCTCACCTTAATTGCTTTGCCCATTACTGAGGAGTGGGGGCAATTGAATGGAATAAGATCAGGAAAATGGGGTGTGGGGCTAATCATTCTTCAGAGTAAGAGCTCAGTTATGTATGTTCCTTCAGACAAGGCGTGTGTATGTGTGCGTTCATTATAGCTCTGTAATAAGTGGCCTGAATTGCCTCTTCACAAGTCGTGTTGATGCCCGTGACTGTAAAACAGATCAAAACTCTATTACCAGTGGCATGGTGCCGGTTATTTATGGTGCAAGCTGATTTAGCGTCAATGGCCAAATGCGGTGGCTCCACAAACAGAGATGGGGAATCATGGGCTAATGGAGTAGCATAATTGAGCAGCAAGCTTCTTGGCATGAGGTAATTCATCTACCCTTCCCCTAGTAAATGCGCTTTGCGATAAACAATCCTGGGCTGGTGCATTAATGAAACTTAAAAAACATTAGCGGCTAATAAATACCTGCTCGCGGACACACAAGACATGGCAAAAACAGTAGCATCAATATATTGTGACTCAGGGAATAACCATACTAGTAAAGCACTAAGTGTAATTAAGAGTCTTGTTGCTTGTGGCTGTATTAAAAAGGACAGTTAATAACAATGATTTTATTGTAAAATTATTTCTGCTTATTATGAACACATTTCCAAATTATTCACATTTATTGCACATCCAACAATACATCTATAGCATATGCGACATGATCTAAATGCTTTTCATCCCCCTCCTAAAACAAACTATATACTGTTACTATGTGGTTACTTGACACATAACATGTTCATGAACTTCGTGTTGGTGAATTTTAATCAACACAGAATTTAGTAAAAAATATTTAAAAGGTTTATCACAATTGTTTTCTCCATGTAGACTCAATTAATGTGTTCATGGAACCGCAAGCATAGTAATTATAAACGAATTAGCAAAATGCTGTAAACATAGATTTAGATGCATGTAGAGCATGGTAGCAACAACCCCAGGATCATGTGTTCGATTTTCAGAGAACAAATAAACTGATACAATGTATACATGTAATGCACTGTAAGTCACTTTGGATAAATGCATCTGCCAAATGTGAGCAAACTATTCAATTTACATGTGACCATACATTTCTCGTATTTTGATGGAGGTTTCTTAGAGGTGATCTGAAAAATGATCCTGTGTAATATTAGACAAGGGAAACATTATCTGGATCAAAAGGCCACAAATAAACTTGACTTTAAACTTCGATGACCTTGTAAATAAAATGCATTAAATCTATAATGGTAATTAAGACACTCAGCCTGAGACCACTGATTGAACCTGACCTTTGAACTTCAGCATTGATCCAGATTACCCTGTTTGTGTTTGAGATTGTTTGCGAGTGAAATACAGATGAAGACAACAAAGAGGTCAAGAACGAGAGAAGAGAGAAGCCAATGAAGAGCCAGTGTGTGCAAAATATTTACTTACATGGTCTGCATTGAAAAATGTAAGAAAATTTTTGTAAATTATAGTGAATAGCCACACCAATCAAGATGTGGATTTACAATAGATCATGTGGACCTCTGTATATCTAGCTTACCTTTCCCAGTATCCTGCCGAGGAAGTAGTAATGACGGGTGAAGGATTCTCCCACAAGCATCTCTGCTGTGGGGCTCGGATAGAGAAGCCCTTCATTAGTTGTCTTGAAGAAGCCTTGGTTTGGGTTAAAGCCTGATTTCAACAACTCATTCAAAAACTCTCTGAATATTCCTCCACCATCAATGCCAGCTTCATCCAGCCCATGAGCATTAAGCAGATGAACCCGGATTCTCTTCTTTAGATCAGGCTCTGAAGTAGAGGGAGTGACCAAATCAAACACACAAAATTATTTTGAGATTATTTAAGGCCATCATAAATTAAAATCAGAGGAACAAGTCATTAAATCTTTGTGGAGTGGACTGAGATGTATTGAGAATAATACATTTGTTTTTATTTTGAGCTAACTTGTTTATGAATGTAAGTGCCAAAATCAAATCAACATAAGCCTAATCAAATAAACATGTACTGGTTACTTAACTCCACAATGATATGAAATGCTAGCCATCTAAATGCACCTTTATTTAAACAAAGAGAGAGGTGAAACCAAAACTGGCATTTGTTAAAAGAACACAGACAAAATAGAATCCCCTAAACATCAAACCTTGAATGCTCACTGACCTGAGCTACAAAGACCATCTTTCAGGAAAATGTATTACAGATCATAAATCCCAACAACAACAGCTTTGTAGACACACACTTCTATCATTGTAACCACTGCTTTTAATCATACACTTCACTGTGGCACCCTATTACAGTCCTTACCTCAATGACTCCAGCACACAAAGTGTATTTATGCATCCTCTTTAAATTATTAGGCTGAAAAAATATTTCCATAAAAATTTTAAAAAAATAAAAACAGACTGACATTTGCCAAAAACTATATAGCTTTACACTGCAAAAGGTTTATACCAAGGAGTTGGGCAACAATAAACACGAAACTATTCCACATCAGATAAAAATGTTTGGCACTACATAGCTTGAAAATATTTTTAAATAGTCCTAAAAAGAGTTCTTAAAATCAAGATACCTCAACCTAAATCAAAATAGGTTTTGTTGAGAGCTACTATGAATTATATGGTCTTGTATACAAGCTTAATGCTTTTTCTAGGCAACACCGCAAAAATGGTATGGGGGTCCTCCTGTGTGCTTTGCTTTTTACAAAGAAAGATATCCCACCATCATAAATCACAGCATTATTAATTTAGACTTAACTGGTGCTAAGGAAACAGTGAACAATTTATTTAAAGACAGGTGAATTCCTGTGGAGCAGGACAACTTTTGTTTTTTAGCTTTAACAAAATTTACTTTAACAAAAATTGTTGGGACACCAAAAAATGGTTGTTAAAGTTTTGGCCTGCAAACATGCTTTTACAAAACAATCATTTATGTGTGATGATCTTGTTTAGGTGGTGGTTAAACTTGATATTGAGAGAGCTTTTCATCATACTTGAGGGATGTTGTTTACCATTCTCAGGGGATAATTTATCATATGCATCTTCATAGATGTAGTTCCGTCGAATGGTGACATTAACACCATCCAAAAAAGGCCCCTCTCCTTGCACCTCCCGCTTATCAGTATAGATCAACTTCTGGAAAATCTAAAGACATAAGAAAAGGCTTAGCTGAGAATGAACACATACTGGTATATAACCAAATGTTTGCATAAAGCATGCGTTTATTTAGATTCTCACTGTTGTTTAAAATCTGAAACACAAAAACAGATCAAATGGTTTGGGGTAATGTCCACTCTTGAAAAAAGTGTTCCTGGACAGTCTAAAGACAGTAGACCAAACTCCATAATATATCAATGATGGCTGTCTTACCTTCACTCTCTCCTCAAAGGGCACAACAAAGGGCAATTCAGTGAGAATAGCCAAGTGTCTCTCCTCTGATACTGACAGTGGTGGAGGCTCTGGTCCGACTAAGGGAGAAAACAAAAAACTAAATGCAGGACATCTCTGTAAGCCTTTATTCTTCAAATCATCTCAATACAAATGTGTTTATACAAAATCAAATACACATCTAGATAAAAAAAACAAAACAAAAAAACTCATCATTAAACATCTACAAATACGTTGCAGTCATGGCCTAGCAGTTTGCGCACAATGTTCTTACATATTGAGCTGTGGCTCTCGTATGTGGTCAAAGCCAGTTTGAATCGGGCTTATGTCATTTCCCAATCCTGTTCACACCTTCATACCCATTATTTATTGCCCTCTCCCTACTCTTTAAGTAATAAAAAGGCCAAAGAAAATCTACAAATATAACGAAAATATATTCACACCTCCCAATATTTTTTCACCTTTAGGGGTCTTTCCATTAGTTTATTAATCTGATTTTCTATTCACAAATGCTGCAACACTGACAAGCAATTCACTCCAAGCAAAAAAATCATCTGAACGTTAAAGCCTTCATCCATCCTGCTGACAGTCAACCTCTAACACTCTCTATTCATCCAGACAATTATACTACCAGTCAACCCTCAAAAAGGCTTCCTCACCATAACATGGCATTTCATTAGCATTCCAAAGCAATGTACTAAAATTTGTTGTGTGCAACAAAACGAAAATAAAATCTTAATTTAAACCAAGACAATGACTGTGGATCTACAGTCCACTTCCAGCTTTGCTGAATGCAGTATTTACAGACCATGTCATTAAAGATCGCTCAATCCAGTACGTCTTTCCTGCCACGCACTTTTAATTAACTCAGCAGCGATTTGCCCATCCACCTGTCTTCTCCCTACATTACGGGGACGTTTGTTTTGTATTAAAACTCCGTCCTACAAACGTTTCAACCACAGGAAAAAAAAACTGCCTAAGCAGCAGACGAGGTGTGTCATTCATCTAATACGTTGCTAGCATGCTAGAATGATTGTACTCAATTAGTCAGTGCTCTCGCTCTCCACCAACCCGCCATCAAGGGGCCATCTTGGTGGAGAAATATGGCGTAGCATGGTCAATACAGGGACCATTCGTCACTACCTCAAAAGTCAATTTAGGAAAATGAAAAAGGTCCAGACAAACAGGCAGCCAGATGTATCCTGCCTTTGGCTAATTAAAATTTTAAGCACATATGCTCAAGGGGGGCATGCAAAAGATCAGATGCACAAATCTTATTTAGCATTAATACTTAGAAACAATTGTCACTTCATAAACATACATTCACATGTGGTTGTTCTTCAAATCAAGTCTTACCATCTAATGTGGACTGAAGCGGTCCGATACGTCCCATTCTCCTGGTTCTCCAGACATGTCTTGCAGAGGGCACATA
This sequence comes from Xyrauchen texanus, assembly GCF_025860055.1. Classification (NCBI taxonomy): domain Eukaryota; kingdom Metazoa; phylum Chordata; class Actinopteri; order Cypriniformes; family Catostomidae; genus Xyrauchen; species Xyrauchen texanus. Next base: position 37,810,684 of record NC_068276.1, read on the forward strand.
GAGCTGAGTCACCTACAAAACACACACAACATACATAGAAATCGAAAAATACAAGCTATTTGTCCATCTACAATTATACATTTCAATTTATTATAAATTCAGTTTATTCTTTAAAAAGCTTACAATGTTCCACCCCTTTGTAGTAAAACAAGTAATTCTGTAATAGGTTTTAATCACACATTTATTATTCTTAAATTACCTTGTCAGCCCTGATGTTCACCTCATCAGACAGCCAATGACCCGATGGACAGAAAGGTCTTCGAATATCTCGTGCTTTCAACATTTTCACAAGGTTGGTAATCACCTTTTATAACACACATCCAAAACATAATTTTACTGATTAAATAACAAATATGCCAAATGCTTAATTAGATTTAAACTTTAAAAAAAATGTAGTCATGCCAAACATATTATCCACAAATATTATGAGTTAGTCATTAACAAATCTACTTGTTTTTATCATTAACCAAGCAGGATAAAACATTTTAACATAAAATGTCTACCTTATTTCCTATTTCTTTAATAACTATTGGACATAATGTCTGGATCTCCTGGTGGTGCAATATTAATCCAAGGAGATTTTCATCAGTTAGGCAGTACAGCTAATCAGAATGTAGTCTGCTGACATCAGGACACAAATACACAGATAGTGAGGCTACTTTTTCAACTGAAAACTTATTATTGTGGGCATGGCCTAAGTGAACATCCCTACATCTTTCTACAGCTGGCAGATTCTCATGAAAGAGAAAACTAAATATGTAGAATAAAAAAGTAATACTTTATAAAAGAAATGTGGTGGGAACTTAAGTAGAGGCTAGTTGTCTTCTTAAAAAATGCCTATCAATCTCTCAAGGCATGCTAACACTTGCACCTGCATATAACTCCATAAATGTATATAAAATATTCAAACAACATTATTGAGCTATTTTATATTTCTCTATTTATATTTTTTAATCTGTTATATCTTCTTTATTATTTTTTCACTACATGTGTATATGCTTAAATGTATATGTTTTTATATACATTGCATTCTCTTGCACTTGACACCATGACAAATTCCTTGTGTAAGCATACTTTGCAATAAAGCTCATTTTAATTCTGATTCTGATAATGGCAAGTGCAAAACTCTGTTGCTGTGGGGCAGGGGTCTGAAGGCTCTTCATGTCTAAGTGGAATGAATAAGCATTGCTTAATTTGCCCATCAGGTTAAGTGCGGGCCTTAATGTGTCTCTCCAAAACTCCTGCGGTGACGTCCCTCTCCAAACACGGCCAAGAAAAAAAAGTTCAATTAGCAATATTAATACAAGCTTAGTTGATAATTTTCATTCAATTACCTTCTTTCAATTAAATAGATAGCTCGACAATAGGAGTGATAAAACATAAGGAGGGACGGCCCATGGCTGGAGGCAAACATTAGTGTGTGTGAGGGGTCAACAGCATTAGAGCTGACTGTAAATTGCACATTCAATTTGGAAAATGCATTTCTCCTGCTCTTACTTTAATGGGTCGTTTCAGCTGAAGGGAGGTGTTTGCACCCTCTTTTGTGTAATTCTTTCAGACCCTTTTTTATGCTGTACGGATTCATCTCTAGGAGAACCCAAACACTGAGTCCTCACTTCCCAACAGGATGCATCACTCAAAACAAGTCACTTGCAAAAATAACTTCCAAAATATTTACTCAAATTATATATAATCAATGATGTGCCGTGTCACTTTCAGTTTTCACCTTCATGAGTTCATTATAAATGTGAAAAATATATTCTGCAAGTGAAAACTGAATTTTGAGGTTCTCAAAGCAGCATTTCAAAAGTGTGCAGCCCCCAGGCTTTCAGAAAAGAGCTAGCTATATAGCTTGCAATATTCTCAGCTTCTTAATGAGGACATTGTCTTAAGGCAAAGTCAGGTCACTCTGTGGCCATAACTGAAACACCTAATGGGGGAATTATTTTCTATTGATACATGTACAGCTTCTATCTATTTGAGGGAAGACTGAAATCCCCAAAACGGATGGTCAAGATTACAATCAAACAACATATTTCAAATCAGCAATAAAATCTGATAATAATAGTTTCATTAATGGTGCTTCTGCAACTGGTCCTGCATGACCCACTCCAAACAGGATTCAAACCAGTGTTGCCAGCATGGGAGGTGGGTGAGCTAACAAGGATGCTAAAGGCTACAGCCTCTAGCTTCAGTCGTTAGTGCGCCTCTTGAGGCCAGGGGAGTGAGGTTTACACACACTGCAAACCTACCACGTACCAGCTAGCTACCATTACACTTCTTAAACTCAAACATCACAAAAAAAATCTACCTATTAAAAGGCCATTTTAACTGTAAAGTGGGACTCTTTTCTACAGCTGCCATAATCACACTGCGATTTCGCCTATACATATGTATGCAAGTGATCCATCTTGTTAAAATCCTGCAGGAATAGAGGATTTTTGCACAAAGTACAATGTTATAAATTGTTTTACATTAATTTTATCAGCCCTCTAAATTACGAGCAAATCACTCGTATATGCAACCAAACGTCGTGCTATGCGACCCAAATATGTTTGTTATTAGCCACTGATTAGAAAATGTTCAGATTCACTCAACATTCATTGAGTTGTGTAATGGTGAGAACTTAAGCAGAGCTATCCTTTTACTGAATAAAAAGCTGCCATTTAAGAAGCTGGATTCAGCTTTGTCTTTTACAGAGTGCTGTGCCTCATGAGAGCACACCCTAATTCTCTGTCATACGAGCAGACAGAGAATTAGGTTTGAAGTAAGTTTGGAGCAGAAGAAATAGAAATAAACCTTGTGTAATTCGTCATCTTTATGCTAAGCTAAAATGCTATTTCTAGCCATTTTACATGCACATGTTACCAGACACGATCATATATTTTTTAAAGAAAATTCACGTTAGATCATAATTTCTTTTTTTCTAGTAAGAACTTTGATATTAGGGCAAAAATCATATTCTTGATAATAATTTTTATATAGTTTTGCTGTAAAAAATATCTAAAAATCCTTAAAACAAGATCAAATCTTGTTTTAGAAACAACACTGCATAAGATATTTTTCAGAGAATGTATTTTTAACATGTGTATTTTGTCTTATTGTACAGAGTTTTTATAGTCAAAACAAGTGAACAAATTTACCAGTGCTGAAGAAGTAATCCAAAGTATTTAGAGTACGTTACTGACCTTGAGTAATCTAACGAAATATGTTACAAATGACATTTTACAGCATGTATTCTGTAATCTGTTGTGGAATACATTTAAAACGCAACCCTCCCAACCCTGCAGTTACATTGCATTCAACAACATCAACCCTAATTTTTCTTTTTCACAGACTGTTTTCACAACATTCTCCATTTTAACATGGCAGGAGGCCAGTAAAGCATGCGCCTGTTGGAAGTTGGTTAGAAGGTGAAAGTGTTGCAAAAATAAACATTAATTCTAAATCATACATTGAGGGAAAAGTCATTGAACAATAAGCTTTTGCTCGCGGAGCTGCTGGTTCTTGTTACGCATATCAATATCATACTCCATGTAAATCGTACAAGTGCATGTGCATATAAACAAACATATAAAAACAAATTGTAATATAGTAAGTGTAATATATGTGCAAATATAAATATTTAAAAGGGAAAATCATACATTATGAAATATTTGTACTTCAACACACACAGTAAATATGGAAGAAAAGGCTCTTGCAGCAGCTATGCAGGGGTTTTTACAAAACCTAATGTTTTTACATGGCACTTTTGATATAGTAGCAATTAAGATATTATTTTTATAATACAATTATGTATCAAGCAACAGCTCGTATCATTACTATAAATACAATTTCATGACATCATATAAACTGATAGAATGTGAAATATACACTCACCTAAAGGATTATTAGGAACACCAGACTAATACTGTGTTTGACCCCCTTTCGCCTTCAGAACTGCCTTAATTCTACATGGCATTGATTCAACAAGGTGCTGAAAGCATTCTTTAGAAATGTTGGCCCATATTGATAGGATAGCATCTTGCAGTTGATGGAGATTTGTGGGATGCACATCCAGGGCACGAGCTCCGTTCCACCACATCCCAAAGATGCTCTATTGGGTTGAGATCTGGTGACTGTGGGGGCCATTTTAGTACAGTGAACTCATTGTCATGTTCAAGAAACCAATTTGAAATGATTCGAACTTTGTGACATGGTGCATTATCCTGCTGGAAGTAGCCATCAGAGGATGGGTACATGGTGGCCATAAAGGGATGGACATGGTCAGAAACAATGCTCAGGTAGGCCGTGGCATTTAAACGATGCCCAATTGGCACTAAGGGGCCTAAAGTGTGCCAAGAAAACATCCCCCACACCATTACACCACCACCACCAGCCTGCACAGTGGTAACAAGCCATGATGGATCCATGTTCTCATTCTGTTTATGCCAAATTCTGACTCTACCATCTGAATGTCTCAACAGAAATCGAGACTCATCAGACCAGGCAACATTTTTCCAGTCTTCAACTGTCCAATTTTGGTGAGCTCTTGCAAATTGTAGCCTCTTTTTCCTATTTGTAGTGGAGATGAGTGGTACCCGGTGGGGTCTTCTGCTGTTGTAGCCCATCCGCCTCAAGGTTGTGCGTGTTGTGGCTTCACAAATGCTTTGCTGCATACCTCGGTTGTAACGAGTGGTTATTTCAGGCAAAGTTGCTCTTCTATCAGCTTGAATCAGTCGGCCCATTCTCCTCTGACCTCTAGCATCAACAAGGCATTTTTAAGCCCACAGGACTGCCGCATACTGGATGTTTTTCCTTTTCACACCATTCTTTGTAAACCCTAGAAATGGTTGTGCGTGAAAATCCCAGTAACTGAGCAGATTGTGAAATACTCAGACTGGCCCGTCTGGCACCATCAACCATGCCACGCTCAAAATTGCTTAAATCACCTTTCTTTCCCATTCTGACATTCAGTTTGGAGTTCAGGAGATTGTCTTGACCAGGACCACACCCCTAAATGCATTGAAGCAACTGCCATGTGATTGGTTGATTAGATAATTGCATTAATGAGAAATTGATCAGGTGTTCCTAATAATCCTTTAGGTGAGTGTGTGTATATATATATATATATATATATATATATATATATATATACACACACACACACACACACACACACACACACACACACACACACACTAAGGCTGCACGATTTGGGGAAAACGTCAAATTGCGATTATTGAGGTTAATATAATGAGGCGATATGCGATTGCGATATAATAAACAAAATGGTAACATGAGTAAACTTGCTTGGTTATCAAGGAAAATGCACAAATAGATTCAAACATACAAACTAGCAACAACAACAACTATAAATGCAGTGTTTTCAAATTAAAAATGTTTTACAAAATTAAATAATAACATCTTTGCATTACTGCAAAGTTGTTATTTTCTCAATATTACACCTAAATAAAATGGAACAATAAATAAGAACATACAAATTTTCATGAAAATAAGATTGTCCTAACAAACAGGGACATTTAATCAGGATGTAACATGTACTTTCTATAAACTCTTTTGAAAAGGAAACTGGATATCAAAGTGTGGTTCACTCAAACTGTTGTTGCTGTTGTGTTTTGTTTTTTAAATGACAAACTGGTATTTCCAAATACTCTTTCTAAAAAGTTCTACTTATCGCTGGTACCTCTTGTCCAGTGTGTGGATCATTTTCTGAAATCCCACTTTGCTAACGGTGCATCATGTCTCTTTATATCTCTGTGAAGACTTGTCATATGGCGTGACACTAACAAACACATCTGTAATTGTGCTTTTTATTTGGCTTACTGGGCTTTTTAATATAGTTTTAGTCAATGAAAACTGTTGGACATTTTAGTCATATTTTAGTAACATTTAGGCATATTGACTTTTTAGCCACTGAACACTGTAAACATTTTAGCCATAAGAGTATTATTGATAAGTGTATGCATGCATGCATGTATGATATATATATATATATATATATATATACACACACACACACACACACACACACACACACACACACATATATATATATATATACACACACACACACTTTACAGCAATCCATTGTGAATCCAAGTGAATTTGTCAATCAGTTGGAGATTTATTATGAGGGCTTGTTTAAGGACCCTTCGATATACACATGCTTGTGTAGCATCTTGGGTGCGTTGCATCATAAACATAATTTTAGGTCACTGTGTCAAGTTAAACATAGTTTAATACTTCGAACAAATCTTCAGATCCCTTAATTTGAATTTGCGCTGAAAGTGTTTTGAACGCAAGAATGTAATGCATGTTTGTGTTGTGCTGCCTGCTGAAGGGTAGTTTTGTTCTCTGTATAAACTGCACGTTGCCATACAGCTGAAGTTTCACTTACTGCCCTCTGGAGTAAACAGGTGGTAGTACAAGCTTGCATTTCTCAGGCATCTTCCTTATTACGCATTCACGCATTGCGATTAATTGTGTGAATTTTTTTTAACACGTTATTTTTAATCAAATCAAATCACACTGAATTAACGCTTTAAATCGACAGCCCTAATTCGTATATATGAATACTTTCCATAGGTGAAGATGGTCCCTATTCTGCCTTTGTTATTGTAGTTTTGGAGCAGTGGCTTCTTCCTTGCCGAGCAGCCTTTCAGGTTATGTGGATATAGGTCTTGGATGAATGAAATGAGGAAGACACAATAGAGGAAGAGAGAGAGAGTGAGGATAGCAGACTAATATCCTAATGCCATTATTCAGCTCACTAAGTCTTGGCAAACAACCTATCAATTTCCCAAACGAGTGGCCTTCCTGCTTGACTGATCAGCTCTGATGGCCCTAACAGATGTTGAGACTATTCACCTCATTAATTGTCAACACATCTAATTAGGTCATCAAAGGCATTGTTAGCAATGCTAATACAGCGCCACAGCTAATAGTAATGCCCATAATCCACTAAGGATATTATCAGCACTAATGAATAGAGAATAAAGGGTAGTGACAGTATTCTCAGTACTAGTAATGTTTAAACCCGTTCAACTACAACATCTTACACAAGTGAATTCCGCATTAATTTCACCTGGCACTAAAAGAGTCTGATATGAAAACAGATAGTAAATCACCTTGAAGAGCTGGACCCATCGTTTCTGTTGAGCTTGAATGCGCTGCTGTACTTGGCTGCTTGTTTTCACTCCAACACTGCGGAACGCTGCTACATACTCCTCTTTGTGCTCTGTTTTAGTCTCAGGATACGCCAGCTTAATGATGCCCAAACATGCATCCCGCAAACATCGAGATAAAGTCACCAACTCTATCAGAGAGAAAGGCATCATCGACGACTGTCTCTGACCTGCCCAAACAAACAATGACAAATTAGTCAAACTGAATTTTCATGCAAGGCGATAAAAAAAAATTGAAATAAAAATGGCCCCATGAAAATATACAGTATATTTAATAGATTCAATGCAAAATGTTTAAGGTGTGCATGAAAATAAATAAGGCCAAAATAATAAAAGTGGAAAAACTCAAATGCGCTGAGAGGTGTACATCAGTATATCAGCGATTAAATAATATGTTTCATCTAGAGCGGTCAAAGTTAACGCATTAGCGCATGTGATTAATTAAATATATTCAATTACATTTACAGTTACATTTCTTTCATGCTGTTAACATAGAAAATATTATTTATTGTTTTTACACGAGTGAGACGAGTAAAAAGACAGTTTCAAAATCTACATTCATTACATCTACATTCATCCATGCAAATGACTGAAATTAATAATTACACTTAGGTCTATTATTTTGTTTTCTTGCAACTAAATGTGTTAACTAAATACAAATAATCATGATATATATATATATATATATATATATATATATATATATATATATACACCGATCAGCCACAACATTAAAACCAGCTGGCAAAACTTGTGTAGGTCCTCCTCGTGCTTCCAAAACAGCACTAACCTGAATCTCAGAATAACATTCTGAGATGTTATTCTTCTAACCACAATTGTACAGAGTGGTTATCTGAGTAACTGAAGACTTTTTCCACTTCAAACCAGTCTGGCCATTCTCTGTTGACCTCTCGCATCAACAAGGCATTTCTGTCCACAGAACTGCCCCTCACTGGATGCTTTTTTGTTTTTGGCACCATTCTGAGTAAATTGTATTGTGCAAATGTTTTAGGCACTGGTGAAAAATGTTGCATAGTAAGGATGTCTTCAAAATTAATACCAAAAATAGTTTTCATTTATCAATTAAAGTCTTGCAAAGTCCAGTAAACATAAAAAAGCTAAATCAATATTTGATGTGACCACCTTTGCCTTCAAAACAGCACCAATTCTCCGAAGTACTCCTGGACACAGATTTCCTTGGTTGTTGTCAGATAGGATGTTCCAAGCATCTTGGAGAATTCACCACAGTTCTTCTATCTGTTTAGGCTGTCTCCATTTCTTATCTCTATTCATTTAATCCCAGACTGAGACGATGTTCAGTGGGGGGCAATGCCATCTGTTGTAGGGCTCCCTGTTCTTCTACTCTAATCTATTCTATTTACAAAAGTAATGTTTGGGAGTATAAAATGTATATTTCCTATTGACACACTAAAGCTGAAGATTTACATAACTATTTTAAGATAAATGTTTTTGTGAAACATCTTATGTGCCCAACACTTTTGCACAGTACTGTGTATATATACTGTATAAATTACACACACATTATTTTTTTTAATCAATTGACTGTCAATTAACATTGATTGTTTCATCCAGTACTTCAAATCTCTTTTCCATATTTATGCAGAATAAGTATAAAGAACAGATGTTTACCATCTGCTGAGCAGCCAAAGAACTCGCTGTCATGCACAGAGATGAGTGAATGACTGAAGAGTGAACTGAAGAGATAGAAGAGAGGGATGATCCTGTTCGAGTCTTCCGGTGACATTGGAGAACCCCGAGACATCACCTGCAACAAGGGAACCATAGACCTACAAAACAATTGAGTGAATAAAGAAATAATTTTTTTTTAAATTGATGCTTTAATTTTACATACACTAATATGATCGGTAGAATCACATTAAGGTACATATAAAAAAACAAAAAAAGGACAATGTAGAACACTCACCCTGTGATCATTTTTGTCTTCATGGATATGATTAAGTGCCACAGGTGTCTAAGAAAGCGAGCATTAAAGGCTAAACTGTACAAAAGCCTGAAAAACAAAAAAGGGACAGCGTAAAGATTTAAAGCAGAAGTACATGAACTGAAAGATGAAAGTACCTCATAATATGAAAGCTACACTTGCTAAACATGATTCATAAACGTTTACTTAGTTGCTTCAGGAAATATGCTATCGCAACATTTTCAAATAACCACATCTCCTGCCTCTAAACCCTAATCTACCCAAATTTCCAGGAGGACTCATAAAATAGAAAAATAAAAACAACCCAGTGAACTGGAATTTCTAGCCTACCTCTCATCTCGTCTTTGTGACCACAGGAAAGATTAAATGAGCCATTAAGCTTTATTTAGGTGAGGCACCTTCCATTAGTAAACTAGCAGTCTGCTCCAGGGTCGTAAACAGACAAGTGATTCCAGTGGGGGCTCCATTTAAGCTAATGAAAGGCAGAGAGACAATGTTGCACAGCCACAATTGCCTGACCGCAGGAGCAGTTGCAATCACAAATTAGATACTGCGTTTAGGTCACCCCAGTCATTTAGCCTAACAGCCATGACACCAGAGTGTGAGAAATCGCTCTGCTGGTTACTGCATGTTTTGTGTGAGAGAGAGAAAGAAGAAATAAAGTGTAATTGGAAGAAATTCAGAGAGAGAGCATAAGATAAGGATTGAAGTTAAGGTAAGAATGTGTTCATCCACCTTAACACAATAAAGTACATTTGTTTACACTTTTATAGACCTTTTCCCATTGTATGCAATATTAATATCAAGCAGCACTTATCCGTTAAAAACGTTATAATTCTTTTTTGCAGAACTTGCACTGAGAACTGGATGTAACACTACAAAAGTAGGATACACCAACAAAAAGACAATCGCTCTGATTTTTCTGAGTAGCTGGTAAAAGTTAAAATGTAAATTTGTAAATATTTTTTTTCTTAGAACAATCTCTTATATTAACAAGAAAAATATATTTATTTGTTTATGCTTTCTTTATTTAATCTTTGTATTCCTTGCATACTACTAATTGTCTTTAAAGTGTCTTTAAATAGCAAAAACATCAGTTTACTTGCACTCTTTAATGAGACCTGTCCATGTAGAACCAAGCAAACTATTTACACTAACACAACTTTGATTCTATAAAAACTTTGTCTAATGTGAAATACAGCGATACTCTTCCCTTAAAATATGATTATGTTTAAAAGAAGACCAAGTTTGTATGCTCAGTGGCTCTTCGTTGAAAGTTGTAAATCAGGGCCAGCTATTATGCCTCTTGTAAAACTATCCAATCCACTGCAATAGGAATTAATCTTCCTGGGCCAGTTAATTATTTTTTACAGATATCCAATAATGATTAAGTAGTGAAGGCAAGATTTATGATAAAAGCCTTCTCCTCTGGACAGAGCAGTAAAATATAAAAATATCACCAAAGAAATGGAGGGGGAACAATCAGCATGAGGAAAAGGATACATGTGAAAACATCTTCTGAAGAAATTCTTAAGAGGTTTGTGACATGTATCAGTGTCAGAAATTAAATTTTCCATAAAAGGGCAATATTAGCCCCCTGGATTTAAAGGGATGAGTGTGGGTGAGAAACAGATCAATACAGAAGACCTTTTTAGCAATAAATTCTTCTTCCTGCCCAGTAAGTGGCAATATGCATGAAAAATGTGAATCACCAAAACCACAAGAAGAATTTGAAAGTGAAAGTTAATGTGGAGATTGACTGAGTAGGGAGGAGAATTTATAGTAAAACAAAATGGACTTAAATATTGATCTGTTTCTCACCCAAACCTATCAAATCACTTCTGAAGACATAGATTTAACCACTGGAGACTTATGGATTACTTCCTAATTTGGCACCCATTTACTTGCTTTGTATGGACCAAAAGAGCTGAGAAATTATTCTAAAAATCTTCATTTGTGTTCAGCCGAAGAAAGAAAATCATACGCATCTGGGATGGCATGAGGGTGAGTAAATGACGAGAAAATTCTCTTTTTTTTAGGTGAACTATCCCTTTAAACAACAGGGGTATCATTTATGTTTATCAGGGTATATTTCCAAGTTGACTAAAAATATATACTTTGTCGTTCTTATATTAAAATTGTTACATTTAATTAGTAATATTTAAATAATTAATTTGACAATGTACTGGATATTACTTCCTACGCATAAAACTAAATCAACATCAAATCTTATTTTACGTGATAATAATAACTAAGCTTAGAATATTATGAACTTTTAGTAACAGATGTAATACATTTTGTGTATTTTGCCCCCACATTTTGAATTTCTTGAGGCATTTGTCAAATTTATGGACATTTTTGCCACGAGGCCCCCTTCATTTCTGACTCTGTCATGCATGAAGGCAAGCAGAACATACGGAGCATAGGTAAAGAGATGTTATAAATGTTAGGTGCAAGATTACAGAGGAAAGGTAAATAAATCACCATGAGATCCAAACTGTCAAACTGAGTCAATCAACAGAGTGCTTCACAGCTGACCTGTTGGTTTTTGTACAGCTTTTCTGTGTAATGAAGTTGATCATTTTTCTAAGATTCAAATGGTTTAGTTTAGCTGTTTCTTCGATAGTGAAGGAGGCATAGATTGCTTTCTTACAAGACTTTGAAACTTACTTTAAGAACATGTTAGACTCCATTAACTGGAGTTTCTAAAGGAGGTTGTCTTCAGTGATAAAGCATGTTTGGCTAGACAACTAAGGATCTCCAGCAGTGACAAACTACACAATTTCCACAAAACTTTATACTACAATTCCAATGTTTACGGTCATGGACAAAACCAAGCAGTAGTACAAATTAAAGGGGTCATGACATGGTTTTTTTTATTGTATTATTATGTTCCCTTAGGTGCAATTATAGTATTAATATATATTTTTTTAAGAAAAACTTTTTAAAATCTAGTGATTTATGACCTTTTCCCACCCTGTTTCTCATCCTCTGATTCAAACAGTCTGTTTTGGGGCGTTTTCCATTTAAGACTTCAGTGTTAACGCCCACTGTTATGATTGGCTAACGTCAGTGCCTATGTATCAATTATTGACGCTCCCAGCCAGAACAATATGCAAGTAAACTAAGTAAAAACACTGTGATTATTCATAATGAATGAAATTGCGCTTTAAAAAGTAGTTTAAAGTTTAAAATAGATTACTTACAGTTTACGTCGTCGTTGTTCCCAGAATAGTCGGCACGGACTTATCTTTGAGCAACAGTTTTCTGGCAAAGCCAGCATCATATTGAGATTTGTTCTCAAAACAGTCATCCTTAAAATGTACAGAACAAACGCTTAAGTTAACACTGCCGTGACTGGGACGTCCGCAAAAAATAAACTGCATCCATTTTTCCCTGACGTCTGGATCTTTCGGCAGCTTATTCAGAGGTTTTGTTTGACCACAGCCAGGAACAGCACATCTGTGTGGCATCGTAATTTTCCTGTGCACAAGTAGTCTCTGTCAGAGCTCGCTGTCCATCGACTGAACACTTGTGAGGCGCACGGCGATACAAAATGAGCGTAGTTGTCTTGCGCTTAAATCGTAGTTATCTTGTGCTGGAGGCGGTCATATGCAAACGCTGTTACGTCACTTCTAACCGACACGTCACTTCTAACCATGAATCCAGAACGAGCTGTATTTTGAGCTTGATTAAATAAATGATTCGTTTAGAATGGGGAGGACGTCTTAAAATATTAAACTTGCAGGACGTTTTAATGATACAAAGACCTCTTATATACCAAAAGATCAAGGCAAATTTGGTTTCTCATGTCATGACCCCTTTAAGATATAAAGAGAGCTTAAAATTAATCAAGAAGACACCAGCAGTTCAATTCATATCTTAAGAAGCCATATATTAGGTGTAGGTGAGAAACAGATCAATATATAATCCTTTTTCACTATAAATCTGCCCTGAACCAGTAGGTGGCACTATGCACGAAGAATGGGAATTGCCAAAAAAACAAAGAAGAATGTGGAAGTGAAAATGGAGATTTATTAAAAAAAAAGAATATTGATCCGTTTCTCACCCATGCCATAATGCTTCAGAAGATATGGATTTAATCAATGGAAGTGTAAGGATTAATTCTATGCTGCCTTTATGTGGTTTTTGGACCTTCAGGCAACCATTTACTTACATTGTGTGAACCAACAGAGCAGATATATTCTTCTAAAAACTTTGTTTTCTGCAGAAGAAATAATCTCATACACATCTGGGATGGACTGAGGGTGAGTAAATGATAAGTGAATTTTCATTTTTGGGTCAACTATCCCTTTAACTCCACTGTGAGAACTGATTCAGCAAGATCAAAAACACTGCATGCACGAAAACTTCCAACTAGTTCAGATTGTTGATTGATACCACCTAAGTACACAGTTGGTTTCTAGTCGGACATCGCTCACATTAAACCAGTACTCCTTTTACTCCTCCTGTCTTTCATGGCACCTCTCTCAATTACTTTTCCTCTTTCTTCCATTCTTTCTGCTGAAATCATGTTCTCATTTTGTCAACATGGCAGAATAAAGGTAGATAAACCTTCACCTAAAAAGGTGATTGAGAGGAGAGCTCATTACACAAATTGATAAGTGACATGAACTGAAACTGTCCACTCCATGCCCTGGCAATAAATCAAAACCACAGTAAGATGAGACATAACTGGCTGACTGCTTCATTACCAACGTAACTGCAGAGAAAAAAACAGAAGCAAAAATAAAAAAGAAACACAAACTGCAATCAGACTGGACGACAGTTTGATGCTTGGGTATCTTTTATACTCGTATAAAAGCACATCCCATTCAGATTCAAGGCCATCTATAGCTATCTCTCTTTTTATTGATAAGAGCATTAAAGCACATTTAACATGCCTTAGAATTAAAGAGTGAATGCAACCATGTACTGTGCAGTGAATCTGGGCCCTATGATGTTGTGCTGTAGAAAACAACTAGCTTTTTTAGTTTTTAGATGGGTTGTGTGTGAACAGGTGTAATCTGACCTGACTTTGGGCACCATCATACGGTGCTGCACCATCAGAGTGTGACAGATGGAGGCCATCATAGTGAAGATGTCTTCACTTGCTGAGTCTCTCCACACTAATGTTAGCAAAGTGTTAGTCTGCTGTTTGGTGTCCAACTTCTGCACACATTCCTCTGTTATGTAATGCACAGATATCCAACTGCCATCCTTATGAAAAAGGCAAACATAATTATCTCAATGCCTTTAACTCCTTTAGATCATAAATTAATACTATGCTGGTCTGTCAATAGTTTATGTGCAAAGATGTGGAAAAAAAGAGAGAGTGTTTATCTTTACCTTTGCTGCAAGAGGCTGTACATTTGTTTCTTCTTCATCTTCTGAATCACTATTGATGTCAGTTCTACTGTTGCACTCAGTTACAGGCAACAATGGCAACAGAGTTTGTAGTGCATTCAAGTACAACAGCAACCCTTCCTCTGAGAGTGAACCTATTCAAACAGAAACTTCTTAAGGAACATACAGTACAATATACTCAAACATGTTATTATGAATACACATTTACAGTGGGAGCTCCAAGAAAGCCTTTTTTTTTTGTACTAATATTTATTTACATATAATATAGTGTAGAATACACACATATACACATAAACTTACCCAGTCCTGTTTCTCCAACTGATAGTACAAAGTAAAAGAGCCAGGGGGCCTGAGCTTGGATCTGGGCTGAAGAGGCTATGGTGGCCTGGAGTGACCAAAGGAAGTTCTGAAAAGGGAAAGCTAGTCTTGGGTCTGCCAAAGCTGGCAAGAAGAAATTATAGATTTGCTCGGTGAAAGGCGCTGAAATGAAGTCCTCAGTGAAGGCAGAAAACACAAATTGTCTGTTAATAACAGAGAAAAAAGAAAGAAGAGGACATTTCTGTAAACCAAAGCATTCTCACTTAATATTCTTGTCCTCGTTAAGCTTTATTTTCTACATTTTATGTGAGGACAACTGCATCTTAACATGATCACATTCTAATTGTTATAATCTAAATCCACTTCATATGTATGCATCTCCCATTTATACTGAGCTTAACATGATTTACACCATAAACTAGCCTCTGATTGACAACAGGTCTAAAAAATATGTATCTAACAACTGCATTATGGGGCAAAGCCTCTCCAGATTTATCTGTATGCTGTTATTCGCCTCATATGAGGTCTGCATCTATGAGACAACAAACAACACCTCTATGGTCAGCAAGAACAGGAGCTTTACACAAATTTGTGTTAATGGCTATTTGGCATACATCTACTTATTTTGCATTTGTTGTTTTTTTATTACATCAATTATTATTGTACAACAATTTCAAATAAAATTGCACTGACATCCAGAGTAAATTAAAAGACTAATTTTAATCTGAATCTTCCACATACATGAATTAGGACAACATCTGGCTTGTTTGTCTGTGTATTTGTGAGTCAGAGAGAGAGAGAGAGAGTGTCAGAGAGAGAGAGAAAGGACAAACATAAGACTGTATGTACAATCTTCATCTCTGGTGCTCTTGTTGTTCTTCAGAGGGAAAATAAAAGAAAACAGCAGTGTTCGTCATTCAGAGAGTTTGAATGGAGTGTAAATGTTTAGTTAAAATAAAATTGAGTCAATGGGTCTGCCTGGATTTTACTACTGACTGTAAACACAGCAGTGATGTAATTACTACCCATGGATGCCCTGGAAGGATAAAGTGAAGGATCTCCAAAAAGGGTTAGTGGGCAATCTTTTACACGGGGGACCCATCCACCCCACACACACACACACACACACACACACACACACACACACACACCATACAAAAGACATTCGGCTAACAGCTCAAAATGAGTGCTCTCCTTGTCCATCCAGGCGTGTAGAGTGAATACTGTAAATGCTATGAAAACTGTGAACTGGTTTGATTTTTTCTCTGCCAGTACACGTTTGCATATATACCTGGCCTCTGGAGGGCAGGAGCTGTATGTAAAGTGCAGAGGTTTGAGTGTATGTTCTAGCAGCACATGTGCCAGTGGAATAGAGGGGGCATCGCTGTACTCCAGACTTGATGGCAACTTGTGATTCACCAAAACATACAGAGATCTGTAGTATCCTAAAAGAGAAAGACAGAAGTAGAACAAAAATATATGATTAAGAAATATCTGATGCAAACTTTCACAAAATTAAAAAGAGAACCATGTGTACTGTTAACATATACTGCCTCATTGTATGACAAACACAATAAAAAAAATTATTCAAGAGTTGTACCTTTCTGAACCATATAGTGCAAAATTTGCTCAATAAGTGCAGTGACACAGTTTGCATCCTGTAGAAAGGGCAAGTAGGTTCTCTCAGTGCAGAAAACCTCCAGCATCCGCATTGGGACAGTTACATTCTGACCATCATCTTCACATGCTTGTAGCATCCTTGAACATACACAAAAACCTTGAGCGACAAACACGTGCTGCTCTAATGACAGAAGCCATTATCTTAAGCAGGTCTTGAGGTTAAATTGTCTCTCTGACTAGACATGTTCCTTTTGGGGAAGGAACGCAGCATATGGGGAACATCTAGTTGTGTACCTGCAACAGTGTCCCAGTATTCTCTTGATCTGAAACAGACAGCTCTGTCTTTCTGGCCCCACCAGCATCTTGACAAACTGAGCATGGTGCTTTACCAAACTCTGACACATCCAGATCTACAACAGTTTACACATTTTATTCATAAATCAACATACATAAAAGCACATGATTCCAAACCATTGAAACATTTAAAAAAAATCTATAATACTTAGAATTATACCACAAACAAATATTTGATGCTTCAAACATTCAAACAACATTCAAAAGGCATGAAATGTTTGTTTAATGCATGTAGGGCATGTTCAACCATGAACCTGTCTACAGTCAGTCAAGGACAACTACTGTTTTTTTCTTAAATCAATCTGCTCTAAAATGGCAATTAAAGGAATATTCCAGGTTTAAAATAAGCTAAATGATTGTTCCGGGTTCAATACAAGTTAAGATCAATTGACAGCATTTGTGGCATAATGTTGATTACCACAAAAAATATTTCGACTCAATTTTTCTGTTAAAACTAGTGTATTATTTGAGCTGTAAAATTGTTCCAGCAGGCAACTAAATTACCGATATTAAGCAGTTCTGTTGTCATGGCAACCACATTTTAAATTAGATACAACTTCACAAAGAAAAGGTTGGCAAGCAACTTTATCACACTAAAATAGTGTTAACATCTTCTGGCTATACTTTTGAAACAGTTAGTATTTTAACGTTTACAGACTTCTATTGTAAATGCCTCACTGTAACCCAGATTTTTGCTTTTTTTAAACTAAAAGAGGGACGAGTCAAAATACATTTTTGTGGTAATCAGCATTATGCCTCCAAAGCTGTCGATTAAGCTTAACTTGTATTGAACCCGCAAAATTCCTTTAACAAACCTAGGCTTCTATTACAATAAATCCAATTTTCAACAGTTTTTAAACAGAAAAGGCTGAACATATTTAAGGTCAGTCCTTACCATTCTGTGAGAGTCTTCATTCAGTCTGTAAAAAAAGAGAAGCTTGCGAACTAGTTGGCTGAGAGTGCCGCTGTCTGCAAGTTGAGGGGCAGAGCCTGACTGGCACTGACACACACAGTGGTCAAAGTGGCCCCTCTGAATGGCATACTACATTAAATAAAACAAACCAAGATAAAGACATGAACATTCAGAAATTTCACAATTTGTCTGGTCACTGACAAAAAAAATATGAGCATGCGGTTTTCTCGAAGAAACACTTTCACACTTGTAGAGTTTAAAGTGCACATACTTGCTGTTTCCTGTCATGGTATCCCCTTATGTATGACTGAATAATGATTGCATTTTTCAGCCTTTTCCTCTCATCCTGTGAGAAACGCAAAGATGAGAAAAATCCATCATCTCCAATCCATTATTCATAAAGATTTACATTGAAATTCCTTACATCTGTGCTTTATTCTGAAAACAAATTCATCCATCCACATTCAAGCAGAGAGTCTGGTATGGGTAATTAGCTATATGTAACAAGTGTGAAAGTAATATTGTGACTGCAGTGTGTAGTAACATTTTACATCACACTCAATCCTTAATATGAGGGATTTGTGTCATCTTTGACAATAGGATTTATAGAAAATTTGAAGAGTTTTTGGGGTAGACCTGACCTGCTAAAGAGACAGACTCCATTCCTCCAAGGAAGGTGCAGCTCTCTTTTCCAGTAATTTGGCTCATAGACTTCATAGTGATAGTTTCTGACTAACTGGAGCCCAGGTCAGGAAGCAGACAAACTGGCTAATCCGAACGTCTGCTAGCTGACTTGAGATGTCACACAGGTCACAAAAACTACAACACAGACTCTGTATCACCTAGATATCATATAGAGATGGTGTCTGTTTCCCTAACTACCAAACACAAACCCCTCAGTAAATAATTTAGAAAGCAAATTATTAATGTCAAACTTTAAAAGATAAATATCATATAAAGGTAAAGCAACTAAACATTAGATCTCTTTCA